>NW_023994096.1:600000-895000 GCF_015586225.1 Lucilia sericata
GCTTTAATTTCGGATAGTGTCAACCTTAGTCCCACTACCTATAATTGTAAGTATTGTGTGTCTTTAACTTTAATTGCAATAAGTGTCTCTCTACGTTTTCTCTCTCTATCTCATGTTTCATTAAAAAACAATAAAACATCCACGTATGCATCAACCACCTGGAAACGGAAACTCAAAGTCAAAGTTTTTCTAAAAGAAATATCGTACAAAAAAAAAAAAGAATCATTCTTGTCGAGAACTCTCTCTGTGATTTGCGTTTCCTTTACTTTGATTTGATTTGATGAAAAATAGAATAAAAACTCTTAACAACTACAAAAAATAACCAACAAATGGTTTCAAACACTCACTGTCATTATATACACATAATTGCACAGTTAGTCGTCCATTTTGTTGCTATGTAAAAATATCGAAAAATTCTCAAAATCATACCTCATATTCGCATCACAGTCTGAGTTCTTGCTGAGCGTGCATTCAAATTCTCTCAAATAAAAACAAAGTGAAGCAAGAATATCAAACAATTTAAAATAAATTCCAAAAAGTGCTTTTAGTAATAAGTTTAAATTTTATGTTAATTTGTGTTTTTTTTTTTTTTTTTAATTTTTATATTTTACTTTTTTAATTTAAATTTAGTTTTTGTTGTAAACCTGTCTACGAGCTTTCAGTCCAAATTTGAATTTTGTTTTTTTATTTAATATTTTTACGAAATTTTGTTGTTTTGTTTCTTTTATATAAAAACAAATTTTTGAAATTAGTTATTGTTGTAAAATTAGTCTTTTTCAATAAAATTTTAAGGTTATTTTTTATTTTATTGTGACTTAAAGTTTATAGAACAAATTTTGTATGAACATTTGTTTTATTAACATTAAATAAACTATTATGAATAAGATCCATTGAATATAGATAGAAAATTTTGAACCCAAACATTTTTTAACATTTTATTATGTCATCTGAAACTTTCAAATCAAATCTGACGATCTGAAAATAAAGTTTTTTTTGCCTGTGTTATTTACGTCAGGACTTAGAGTCAAGGATAATAGAATTTGTAAAAATGTGGACGAAATTGGCCTAGATTCATTTCTACTGTTGTAATTTAAATACATAAATCTATTTTCTTGCATTCTAACCTAAATTAAGGCATTTTGCCATCAGTGCGTATGAGTGTTTTTTTTAATATTGTAAATTAAGTATACGCCAAGTTGTTCCTAATATGTAGTTTTCTTCTTATCATAACTTAGTACAATAGTCTATAGTCTAGACTATAGACTAGACTATAGTCTAGACTATAGACTAGACTATAGACTAGACTATAGACTAGACTATAGACTAGACTATAGACTAGACTATAGACTAGACTATAGACTAGACTATAGACTAGACTATAGACTAGACTATAGACTAGACTATAGACTAGACTATAGACTAGACTATAGACTAGACTATAGACTAGACTATAGACTAGACTATAGACTAGACTATAGACTAGACTATAGACTAGACTATAGACTAGACTAGACTATAGACTAGACTATAGACTAGACTATAGACTAGACTATAGACTAGACTATAGACTAGACTATAGACTAGACTATAGACTAGACTATAGACTAGACTATAGACTAGACTATAGACTAGACTATAGACTAGACATAGACTAGACTAAGACTAGACTATAGACTAGACTATAGACTAACTATAGACTAGACTATAGACTAGACTATAGACTAGACTATAGACTAGACTATAGACTAGGACTATAGACTCGACATAAGACTAGCTATAGACTAGACTATAGACTGACTAGACTAGTCTATAGACTAGACTATAGCCTAGAATATAGACTAGACTATAGACTAGACTATAGACTAGACTATAGACTAAGACTATAGACGAGACTATAGACGAGACTACAGACTAGACTGTAGAATAGACTATAGACTAGACTATAGACGAGACTACAGACTAGACTGTAGAATAGACTATAGACTAGACTATAGACTAGACTATAGACTACACTATAGACTACACTATAGACTACACTATAAACTAGACTATAGACTAGACTATAGACTAGACTATAACTAGACTAGGACTAGACTATAGACTGACTATAGGCTACACTGTAGACTATACTATAGACTAGACTATAGACTAGACTATAGACTGGACTATAGACTAGACTATTGACTAGACTATAGACTAGACTATAGACTAGACTAGACTATAGACTAGACTATTGACTAGACTATAGACTAGACTACCAAGAGAATACCAAGATGATTTTTGTTTAGCACTGGCTTGAATTTCACAACAACTGGCCTATAACTGAGTAGGCACTTTAAAGTCCAGGCAGATTCATCTAATTTATTTATTTCAAGTAATTGTAGTTGTTGTAATTTTATTTTTGTTTCATTTTAAACTCAATAACTTTTAATTTGCTTTATTAATTTTTGTTTTTCCCATTTATATTCCAATTAATTACGCTTTTATTTCATTAATAATTAACAAACTCAACTGTAGTGAATACAATTAAAATCATTAAAACGCATAAAATCATAAAACAAACAAATAAAAAAAATAATAAACAAACTCTTAATGGGATTTAAAAAAGAAACCAACAAAACTAATAAAAAGCACAAATTCATTTTGGAACTGAACTCTCGTGGGTCTGCATGGCACATACCACCAAAAACAATTAAATGTTCTTGTTGCGTATACATTTTGTATTTGAAAGTTTGTAGCACCATGAGATTCAGCTCTGGCATGAATTTCAAAGCACAAAAAACCAAATCATCACAGTAACTAAAAAATAATCATAAAAATTTATCAATAATAAACTTAAAGTTATTTGTAATAAATAAAAGTTAAAATAATTTTAAATGAAATGTTGAAAGTTTATAGGAATTCAATTCACCTGAAAAAATCTTAAAAAATATAAAAATATATTAAAATTGTTAAAACATTTCCTGCTAACATTTCATTTACAGTTATGGTCAAGTGTGTTTTTAAAAATTATTCATCTATTATTATTCTTAAATAAACATTTTTAATAAAATTTAAATTATTTTTAAAATATTAACCTGTTTTTCTTGTTCTTTTCTTTTTATTTTTCTTTTTTTCTACTTTTTTTTTAGATTTTGAAGACTTGCCGCCTTTGTTGCCCATTGAACCGCCATTGGATGGTTTATATAATTTCTCTTTAGATCAGTCAGAGGGTCTTAATGATCTATTCCATGATTTTGTATAAGCAAACACCCGCCCTCTTGTCCCAACCAAAACACGTTTATTCAACTCCCCTACTCTCCCCCCTTGGAAAATTAATCATCCAACCAAATTTGTTGTTTCTTTTTTTTTAATACATTTTTTTAATTATAATTTTAAATTATAAAAGAAATCCAATATAAAAATATATATTTTTTTTATATTTTTAAAAAATAAAACAAAAAACTAGTGGATAATAGTTAAAAATTAAAAACACACACACACAAATATATAACTACATATATATAGTCTGATGCAAAAAGAAAGAAAAAAACAATGAAAAAAAGCAAACAAATTATAAAATTAATTTATAATACGGAAAGTAAATAAAAAACAATTTAGTCATACAAAAAAAAAAACAAGTTTGTAAATTCTAAAATCAGGTTTTCAATTTACAAAAATAAATCTATTTAAATAGAATATTTGTAATTTAAACTAAAACTCTCACACACACAAATAAAACCAACAATATCAGTGTAAAATTTTCCTCAAAAAAATGGCATGTTTTTAAAACACTTGAAAATTTTCTTAATTAAAAAAAATTAAATGTAATTGAAACTTAAAAACTCAAAAATTGAAACTACAATTTGTAAATTAATCAAAATTACTTTAAAGTTTTGTTTTTTCTTCGAAATTTTTTTTTAATAATTTGTAAATTTTATTTTGTTTAATTATATATTAAAAATTCTCAAATTTTTGGCTTATTTTTTAATGAAATTTTATTTTTTGAATTCAATTTCATGTTATTTATGTAAAATAATACATTTACTTTTTTTTGAGCTCTATTTGTAAAATTTTTGTTAATTTTTTTCTAAAGCAATAGTTTTTCTTAATTTTTTTTTAAATTTATATAATAGCTATTTACACTGTAAATTTTCTTAAAATAAAAAAAGTAATTGCATTTTTTGTTAATTTTTATTTTATTTTTTAAATTTTATAATAATTTAAATTTAAAATGAAAACAAACTGTTAATAGTGAATCAGCAGCAAAGCAAACAAACCTAAGATAGCAAAACAAAAACAAAAAAACAACAAACTTATTTTAATGCTAAACGCTTATATTTTTATACATTTAAAACACATACATACATAATAATTAATATAAATATATTTTGTTATTGTTAACAAATAGGAAAAAAAATCTACAAGAAAACCATAAACAATTGTAAAACTACAAATACCAATAATTTAAAAAGTCTATTAATTTTTGGCTATTTGTAATTTTCTTCCTTTTCTTCTACTCCTGTTACTTATTTTTTTACTATTTTCTTTGTTAAGTAAAAAAAGAACTATTACTAATTCTTTACAAAAAAGTTTTGAAAAGACACTTTTCCTTTTGCCTTTGTTCTTCTGTTAATATTATTTAATTTTATTAAAAGCTCAATATAATTATTAAAATCTAATTATGTTCTTAAGTAAATAACCTCATTATAAAAAAAAAACAACAAACAAGCATTTGAATTTATTTTGATAAAATTTTAAAAGGGATTTTTACAAGGGTTTCTATTTAAAACAGTGATTTGGAAAACAAAATGTTTTGCAATTCGATTTTTATTTGGCAAAAGTGGTAAAGGCAAAATAAGACGTTAAATATTAAACCCAATTGATTCTTTCCGATAAAACTTTCAAAAATCCTTTAAACCTAATAACTACGTTTTTGGTTTAAATTTTATTATACCGGAATTTTATCTGTAAGCTATTTGTAAGAACATTTTACGAAATGCAATCTTTTCGAGGATGTTTAAAACGAATCGAATTACAGAAAATAAAATTTGAAATTATTCAATTAGATGGAATCGACTTTTTTCACGGCAATTGTGGATACTAAATATGTAATAGTTAAGCTTATATTACACTATCAACAAAGATTTAGGTGCGAATTCTATAAAATGAAACGTAAAATGTCTTACGTTATAGAAAACAAAGAAAATTTCATAAATTTTCCATAAAATATTAATGAAGCGTTTATCGTTTTATTTTGAATTGAGTCTGATGCTCATTCGCACTAAGTCCATAATCGTTTTCTCATGGAAATTAGCGATTACTTTGTCTGAAAACACAAAATCATTAAATCGTATTTTGATTTTAAAAAAGAAGTCATTAGAATTGCTACAAAATCACATAGTATTCTTAATATTAAGAAAATATTTCATTAATAGTATGAAACTTGATTTAAGTAGTATTCCCTTGCTTTAAACTTAATTCAATTTCAACAAATAAATTCAAATGTGTAATCATAAAGTGAGGTTACTTAAAGGAAAAAACCATTAGGAAAATAATAATAAACTTTTTATGTGTTCTTTTAAAAAACATATTATTTTTTAAAAACACTTTATCTTCTACTTTATAACACACAAACAGCCCCCTACTATCCCTGTTATTCATATCTAATGATGTATCAATAAATATTTTTCCCCTCTCTTTATTGTATTTATCCATACAATTATAGTTTATTTCTTTTTTTTTTAAGAAAAGTAAACATAAAAAATATAATAAAATAGTTAAACAAAAAATCTTTTAAAACAAAAACAAAAAAACATAAATAAAAGAAATTCTCTTTTTTCTTCAAACTTAAATTAATACTAAAAAGTATCGAATAGTTAAACATATTCAAAATAAATAAAAAAAAATCGTAAAAAATATTGTAATAAAAAATTCTTAAAAAAATAATAAATTTAAATAAATGGCAAAACAGCAAACATTTTTTTATTATTATTATTTTAATAAAGTCTATTATTATATAAAATTCAACAATCCCTTAAAATAACAAACATTTTGTTATTTTTTATTATTATTAATATTAAATAAACAAAATAATTATTATTTTAATTAATACAAAAATTATTATACATATAAATATTATTTTGTAATATACAAAACAAAAAAAAAACATAAATGTAATTAATTAATAATAAAACAAAATATGTAAACATCAAATTGTTAAGTACTTTTTATTTTATTCTTTCTAAAATATAAAACAAAAATAAAATAAAGAAATGTTAAGTTTAACCCAAAAAAAGTAATCACAAAAAAATAACTAATTAAAAAGCGTTTTTATTTGATAAAAATACCCCTACTGTGCATTTCACTTTGGATCGAAATTATCTCCGTTTGACAACTTTGACTAAATCGTAATATAGATACAATCTAAAAACATTAAAAAGAAAATTCAACCATTTGAAGAATGAATAGAATGGAAAAAATCTAATCAGAACACTTATAGATTTTAATTTAATTGGGATGCTGTCTAATTATATGTTTCTAGGTTTAATATTGCAAAAAAAGTGCCAGTTGTAGATCAAATAAGTACCAGAAATTCTATCCTACAGACTTTCATTCATTCGGGACACAGAATGTTTAATTTTATATGACAAGGTTCAATACTATAGAAATTTTAAAAAGTACATTTTGAAGAACAAAAATGTACCAAAATGTTTAGTCTTATAAATTTTATGTCTAGGTTATTATATATAATAAGAGATTCGAAAATAGTTGAAGAATAAATAATTACCTCCTATAGATTTCGATTCCATCATGTTTCTATATGTATGACATTATGTTTCTAGGTTCAATAATTGAAAAAGTACCATTTTAATGACGAAAAAGTACCAGAAACTCCCCTTTTATAAATTTTCATTCAATCAATAAGCTGCGTCTAATTTTTTCGTTTCTATGTTAAATATTGTAAAAGATTCAAAAAGCACCACTTGATGAACAAAAAGTAGCAAAAAAACTCTCTTGCATCATATTCATATTACCCGTTTAAAACCCCAAACATTCGAATTTCTAAAAATCTCAACCTAGTAAATTCATTTGTCTGGAAATCTTAGATCAAAGTTTCACTTTTTAGCTTCAGACGTTTAGGTTGTGCGATAATGCATCAGTCACTTATAACTGTTTATTCGAAATCAGCCCACTGTGCGACTGTAATGTTGGTTACATTTTAAATATAATTTCTATCAGTGTAAAAAGTTTTCACAACAAAATTCTTAATAGATATGGCAGCTCTTCTTACAGCTGACTTTTATTTACGTTTATTTTTTGCAGATTTGTTTATTTTATCAACATTAGCCAAACAATTTACGAAAAATGAATATTTTACCCAAGAAAAGGTAATTTTTATTTTAAAATTTATTAAAAATATATAAATTAATAAACCACTTCTCAATTTCTCTAAAATACAATAGATGGCATGTGAGGACCAAGGATAATATAGCCCGCGTTAGAAAAGATGAGGCAGCGGCTCGTGAAGAAGAACGTAAAAAACAAGAGAAATTGGAATTTGCAGTAGGTTTGGTCATTATTATTACTAATCGTAAACAAAAATTATATTTCTGAAATTACTAGGAAAGTGAAGCTCGTGTCAACTTTTTACGCAAACGTTCGGGATTACCAGAGAGACAGAGAGAAGAAGAAAAAGCTTCAGAAGAAAAGACAGACAATGAAGAGGCCTGTAGCTCTCAGCATGTAAATCTATTTGCTGACTACAAAACTCATGTTAAGACCACTAACAAAGAATTGGAAAAAGAAAAAAAGGAGGAACAAGAAAAATATGAGAAACAAATAGGATATTTAACCTATTTGGGTCAGGATACCAACGAAGCGTTGAAACTAAAAAGTTGGTACGAAGTAGCACCCAAGCGTTTAGCGGTAGGAACAGAAAGGGGAGAAATAAATGAAAAAGATTTAAAGACAAAACATAATCACGATCCTTTGACTTTAATCAATGCCCTTTTACCGCCTGACCCCAAACCGGTAATAAAATCCACACCAGCAAAACGTAAAAGAAGTCCTAGCCCTCAGTCTGCCATAGTGGAGTTGGATCATGCTAAACCTCCAAAAAAACACAAAAAGGAACGCAAAAAACATAAAAAGGAAAAACATAAGAAACGCTCCAAAGAACACAAACATAAAAAAGACAAATCTAAAGAAAAGAGAATAATGGAGGAACAAATACAGAAACGATTAAAGCTAGAACAGTTGAGAAAAGAACGTATACGCCGTGAAACAGCAGAAAAAGCCAGACAAGAAGCTTTATTGGCGCCTAAGGAAGCTAGCAAGCCAACAGAAGCAACAAGTATTGCTACACCTAGAGTTGTACAAAAGTATAATAGTCAATTTAATCCAGAATTGGCTAAGCAAAATATGAATTAAGACCAACAAATAAAATGGATAATTTTTATTTAAAACTTTGTTTGAATATACATTAAAATATAACCGTAATGATAAATCTTAAATATTGGTCGAAATATTTCAGATTTTAGAAATATTGCAAGTATGCGTACCAATACATATTTCCCACGTATTAAGTAATATTCTGAATTTGTTTTGAATTGAAATGCGGAATGTTAAATAATTTATTATGCACTAATACTTATTATTCTTAGATTTTATTTGTAGTCTAAGTCAAATTGTTTTTTTTTTTTTTTATAGATTGCGAAAAGAATTTATTTTAATAAATCTCTTAAAAATGCTAAAAGTTACAAAAATATTGTAATATTGTATAATTTAATAGTTCAGTCTATTCCAACGAATTGGAAATACTACATATAAATTTTATCTCTATGAATGTAGTAAATGAAAGGCAATTTATTTTTTTTATAAAAAATATATTAATACTTTCTTTATAGACAAACATTTATAACATTTTATATTTATACACTTAATAAACTCATTCTAATGATTATTATTCCATATTCTTGACACACCTAAAACCCAAATTACCCGCCGAACTGTCAGCTGTATTTTGAGAACGAGCCGCACAGCGATAACGATAACAATAGGTTTTATGACATAGATAAGAGCCACCCTTTTTGACACGACTTGGATTGGGGCTTGTATCTCCTTCTAACCACAAATCTTGTGTCCATTCCCAAACATTTCCCACAATATTGTGGAGCTGAAATACATTTTGTGGAAATTTATTCACTGGACAGGTAGTGACATAACCATCGTCTTTAGTATTATTATCGGGGAATTCTCCTTGCCAGATATTTAACCTAAACCATTCAGTAAAAAAAAAACAATAAATTAGTTTAAAATTTCTTAACCAATATTTCTCAGTTATTACCAATGCTTATCCTGAGGCATTAGCTTATTGCCCCAAGGAAATAGTTTTCTTTTCTTGCCTCCTCTACAGGCCACTTCCCATTCCGCCTCTGTGGGTAAACGTTTATTGGCCCACTTACAATAGGCTACAGCATCATTCCAAGAAACATGTACTACTGGATGTTTTTCTAATCCTTTTAGATTGCTGTCTGGACCATTTGGATGTTTCCAGCTAACACCCTGCACTTTAAACCACCAGGGGGCACTAGCAACTCTAAAATCTTTAAATTTTTCCTGATCTTCTGAACTCAGAAGAGTTTTAAATAGAAAACTATCACCAAACTTTTCTGCTTCAGTTACATATTTGGTGGCTTTTACAAATTCCTTAAATTTTTCATTGGAAACTTCATACTTATCCATATAGAAATCTTTAATTGTAACTAAACGTTCCGGCGACTCATGATCTTCTTTAAAATGTGGCTCATCGGTGCCCACTAAGTACTTTCCTCCCGGTATTAGAGACATATCCTCATAACTTGGTTCTGGATAATAATCTCTATAATGTTTGTTATTATTTTTGGCTTGACGTTGGCAAACTTTTAGGGATTCGTCATTGTTGGCTTCAACCTTATTAACTACATCTTGTTTAAAAACACTGTTGACGTGTTCTGTTCTTTGTTCTTCTGTTTGGGTTATTTCTCTGTCCAATTTGTTGCAGCCGCAATCCAGGAATACTGGTACCACCAGTAAACTTTGTACAATTATAAACTTAAAAAACATTATTTGCGTTTCTTATCACTACAGCTATTATTTCAATCACAACATATTATGATGATGTTTTTAACAGAATTTATTTATAATAAAATATCTGTTATAATCAAAATAAACAAGGCGGAGTTCTAAGGTGATTTCGTAAACAAAGCTGGTTATTATTCCTAATGCCAAACTCCAGTTAAAAAGATGTCTGCTTATTGTCAAACTCTATATAAAATAAAAATTTTCCCTTTCTAATGCTGTCACCTTAAAAAATCCCCTTGAATGTAAACAAAATCTGAGGGCTGCCAGATTAGTTGTTTAGTTGTAGCTAGAAAGAACCATATTGTTTGCAGGAATTTAAAATCAAATCTTTATTTTAATAAATAAACTATTATAATTTAATATTTATTTATTAAAATTGATAATTAATTGTTCATTTAATTTTTAAGACATGGCAAATCATATTTTTTTGTTAAATCATAAACATTAAAATTCGTTAGTCTGGCAACAAGGCATAATTTAAGTAAAAAAGAAGAAGAAATTAAAATTTAGCTGGCCGTTATCACATATTTGCCATTACACTACTTTCTTATTTTGGTTGATTACGTTTTTTGATGTGCAAAAAATTAACAAGAACAAAATGAACAGAGTAGTAAATATTAATAAGAAGAAACCGACGCCGTGTAGAGCACCCAAGCCAACGACATTTAAATTGATTTATATTTGTATAAAAAGTGTGTAAAATAACAAATTAAATACTATAATTTACAGATAAATGTATACATTAGAATATAATAATCTTTAATTCCAAGTAAAATTTAAAATTTTTAATAAATTTGTTAGTTTTTTTTTTCATATTTTCAAAATAAAGAGAAAATACTTGACAAGGAAAAATTCTGTATAAAGCGAAAGGTGGGAAAAACGGCAGCAAAGCGCGTAAAACATTAATTTACACTGACGATACTACGACTAGAAGTTTCAAACGTTAATAAATACAAATAAATTGCGTTTTTAATTGAACAAAAGCAAAAATATAAAAAAAGCATCGAAAAATGAATGATAAAGCGGAGGGAGTCGTAGCATTGAGCGATGAAGGAGATTGTGATGGTACAGTTTCCCCAACGCCTGCAACTGTACCCAAAAAGCGCGGTCGTCCTTCTAATGCAGAGAAACTAAAGAAAGTCCCTAGTGGACGCGGTAGAGGAAGACCAGCTAAGGGAGCAGAGGCGGCAAATAAAAAACCAGTTAAAGCAGCCGTTTCCGCCGATGGCAGTGAAGAAGAGGGTACGGCTAGCGATGGCGGCAGTCCCTTGCCCAACGGTGATGCTGTAGCAGACGCTTCTCCGGGACGTGGACGTCAACCAAAGGGAAAACGTAAATTAACTCATACAATTGAGGCCACGGGCAAAGGACGCGGACGTCCTAAGAAAAATCCCAAACCCGAAGTGGCCGATGATGCTGACGAAGCAGCCGACGACAATGAAGATGGTGCATCTAGCGATTATAAACCGGGCAAAAAGGGCACAACCAAAGCGGCCAAGAAAGGACGCGGACGTCCTAAAAAAGTGCAGAATAGCGATGATGAAAGTAAGTAGAAGGTTTGAAATAATAATTGATAGGGGGCTAAGTCATATAATTATCAGATGTACAATTTATCAAGACAGAGTAATGTCAAGAAAAGGATAGAAAACTGAAAATTTTAAATTGTTCTCATGCTTACTAAAAATACTACCTTTTTAACAAAATTACAAAAAGTAAATATACTCCATGTAATATTCACTTTTTGTAATTTAGTCACAACGTGTTATTTTTCGGTTTTTCCACATATCGTTTAAAAAGGCGCTAAAATAAGATTGCGAATTGTAAAGGCATATACACATCTATCAAATATTTGACGCAACCACTATTTTTAGTAAATTTTTTTTTTGATCTTATATGGTTTTTGTTATTGCAAAAAATGCCGAAATAAATAATAAAGCAGTCCTGAACTGATTACTTTAAAGATGTTTGTGTAAATAGTATATATGTATGTCGATTTTTTTTAGATGTCACGTCATTTCGTCAAATATTTGATAGTTGTAATAATGTAGCTTAAGTAACTAAACTACTGACTTTTATAGGGACCAGTTTGTGTAAAGTCTATGCAATAGTTTCCGGTGTAGTCCATGGTGTAGTAGTCTATAATAAACTAATGAAAACTCTACTCATTATGAACTAGACTATGGACAAGGGTATTTACTAGTTCATTATCTGACTAGTGTATGAATTAGTATATTGACTAATTAATGTACGACTTAGCAAAAATTTATAATTTATACAAATTAACTAACATATTCCAGTGCTATTTAGGTATTTTCTCATTTCAAAAAATGTACGATTGTACTGAAATTTCCATCTTTGTTATGGAATATGCATATAATACCGGCATTAATTCGTTAAGGGATACAGATCAGTAATAAATAGGACATCACATAATTTTATTAAATATTTTATTAATTCAAAGAAATATTTCTGATTTATCTAAATACCTACCTATTGTTTTAAAAATAATTTTGGGGGGCTATAATCATTAACATTACGACCATATCATTTAGTTCATATAAAAACTTGTTAACGAAGGTAATTGATATGGGATCTTATTGAAATCATTACGTATTTTTGAATGATTTTTGTTTTACATATTAATAATTAAAAAAATACTCTAGGTTCTGATGACAAAATGGAAGATGAAGAAGAGAAGCGTCCAGTTGGTCGTCCTTCATCCGGTGGTGTAAATCTTAATATTGCTCATAGTGGACGCGGTAAGGGACGCCCGAAAAAGGAGGTAGCCAAAAGACGGGTTGCTGAAGCAGAAAACGGTGGCGGTGAAACAACAAAAAAACGTGGAAGACCCGCAACATCATCCGCTAAGCCCTATGTACCTACTGGAAAACCGCGTGGTCGCCCTAAAATGGCAGTTCAAGGCAAAGGTTCACAAGATGACGAAAACGATGACGACGATGAAAATCCCTCAGAAAAAGTTGCAGAAAATTCCGCTGACGACGATGAGGATGATGAGAAAATGAAAAGTGACGATGAGGATGCAAATTAAATGAGCATCAAACTCATAAAAAGCATTATTTACATTCAAATTACAACACATTAAATGGAACAAATTTAACTTGTACTAAAAAATGTAAGGAATGAAAGTATAATTATATATTTAAAGTCATTTAAAGTAAAACTCAAATTTAAAGAAAAGAATACATTAAAAATGCTGCAATATCAAGAGTCAGTAAATATTTCAGTATAATTTCCTTATACCCGTAAATTGATTTCCCATTTTTAGTTAGATTTTTACGATTTCATTACATTTCACAAGTAGTTTAGTGCTATAAATATATTATTTTATATTTTATTTTCTAATTTTAAACGTTAAATTATCAGACACTTACCTTTTTTGTTTGTGTCGTCTTTACTTTTAATATTTTTCATGTTACGAACATTACAATGAATTATTTTAAAAAAAAACCCTAAATATTTAATATAGAATTAAAAAAAAAAAAAACAAAAACAAGGTAGTTTGTATAACTTTTATTTAAATATTAATCGTAAAATATTTTTCAACACAAGTGTAGAAATAAATAAAAATCCAGTCTTTAAACAAAATTAAACTTTATTCTTAATTACATTTTTGTAAAGCAAAAAACAGAAATATTTTAGAAATGTTTCTAAAATGGCTGTGGTGGAATTTTCGATATCGAAATTAAAATATATATATATGCGGTTTATTTGGTCAGATTTCCAAACACATTATGTATTTCGTTTCCGCAACTGAATATAGTTTAGCAAAAATCGAATAAAAAAAGTGGTAGGAAATAACACAGTGGTAGATTCATGATAAAATTGTAATAATCAAATTTTCCAAAGAAAAAGTTTAATACAAGTAATTTCCTATTCAAAAAACTGTCTTGATATGCTGAAATTTTCTACTGAAAAACTTATACGTTCAATTTTCTGCAGAAAAAACTGTTGCATATAAAACATGCTTACATCGAATATCAGTTCCCGACACTTTCCGGTAGGAAGATTTACGTTCCTATAAACGTTTCTTAGCTTTTGGCTCTTTAAGAAACTTATGTCAAATTTCATCCCTACTCTCGTACTTGTAAGCCAGTATAAAATTTTTCCACATAAAATTTGCTGGAGAGGTTTTTGCTCGTAAGAGACTTACTTATGTCAAATGTCATTGCTTTACTCGTATTCTTAAGAAAGTAATGAGCATTAAGGTCGTTTTTTTGAAGGGGACCTTATATGGGGGCTAAGGCCAATTATGGACTGATCCACTTAAAATTTGATAGAGAGATTTTGGCTTGCATGGAACTTATGTGTGTCGAATTTCATTGCTATACTCGTATTTTTAAGACAATAATTAGCGTTAAAGTCATTTTCTGAAGGGGAGCTTAAATTGGGGGTAGGGTCAATTATTTACCGATCCACATAAAATTTGGTAGAGAGATTTTGACTCGGATGAAACTTACGTGTGTCGAATTTCATCGCTATATTCGTATTTTTAAGCAGTAATGAGCATTAAAGTAATTTTTCGTATTTTTAATTCAGTAATGAGTGTTTAAGTCATTTTTATAAGGGGACCTTATATGGGGTGTAGGGTAAATTATGGACCGATCCACATAAAATTTAGTAGAGAGATTTTGGCTCATCAGGGATTTACTTATGTCAAATTTCATTTATACTCGTATTTTTAAGCCAGTAATGAGCGTTAAAGTCATTTTTTTGAAAGGGACCTTATATGGGGGCTAGGGTCAAATATGGAATATAAAAACCCTTATTAAATATAAAATATCAGCCTTTTAAAAAGAGATTACAATATAGTGCTTGTGTCGTAGACAAATCAAACATTATTTACATATAATGTAAAAAAACATAAATTTGGTGGCAAACAATATTTAAGCACCGTTACCGGTTTAATCGGTCGAATTTTCCATTAATGTTAAAAAAATTTGAATCTAATATTGTTATAAATAGTATAGTTAGTTACATAAATTCTAACTTAAACAACTATAATAATTTAATGAAAAAATTGTGATGTTTTTAACAAAATTCCCTAAAAATCTAACCCTTATTCACTACAGACTAAACTTTTTACCAAAAAAAATTTATAAAAAGACAATGTTTGGAAACACTGGATGTTGGGTATTTAATAATAGGGTGTTTCGAACAGTCGTTTTATAAAAGTAAGTCGACTATGTTATAGCAAAAGTCGATTTTGTAAATCAAAATCAATAAAAAACTTAATTTAAATCTCATTTTATTTGCAGAAAGTTATTGTTACAAACTCACAAATCTAAAACTTTAAAAATCAAATCAATAATTCTTCCATTTTATTAATAACATTTTATAAGTAAACGTTTTTTATTATTTGTAATACCCCGTTCACACGGTACAAGTATTCGTAATTCACGCTCTCATTCATCATTCAACCTCCAATTACGTACTGAATGACATGATTCGCCATACAAAATTTCTGCTGCTAATTACTCAAGCTGTACATAATTCAGTTTGAATTACGTACGAATTACGAATCATCTCTAATTTTTATCGGGTATTTATAATAATCAGCATAAATAGAAAATATATAACTTGAAATAATGTAACAAACATATTTTTGTATCATACACACACACACACACAAATATTCCAAAATATGAAAAAATAATGAATGAAAAAAAAAACAAGATGGCGATGAACTGTCATAACGAATTAAGAATGTGTCGTAGAAACGGGTTAATTGGCTATTGTCATTCAGAGGCCGAATTAAGTAATTCAAGTGCTCGTGTGAACTTGAAATAAACCTAGAAACATATTATTACCATAAACATTTTTCTTCTATTGTTGGAGAAATTTATTCCATTTTAGTTTCTACACAAAACAAAATACAACCCTGAGCAGCTGCCGACGCGTCAAAAGTTGCTGAACTTTTCGCGGCAGACGCGTTACAAACTTCAATGTGTAACTTGTTAAATGAAAATACACTATTTCAACTTTTTTTGACAGAAGCCTACGTTGCCGCGTACAACGCGTGTTGTGTACTTTTACCTTTATTCCTGGAATGTTTTATTTATGTGCGTTAACGTGAATAACGTATTTAAAAGTCGAACAGTTCTTTATTTTTTTAATTTTATTTAATTTTTAATTTAATTTAATCTTACTTTGTTATTATATTATACAAATCGTGTAAACACAAAGAATATAAATTATACGACTTTTATTCTCTTTTTTGTCATACGGAGCTTTTTGTTCCGTAGGAGTCCCCTAGGTTTTTTTAGACCCGAGTAGCTCAATTATTCTAGAGGCGGAACGCCTCGTAATTGCCGCCCTTTTGGAAGGTTTTTTTGCCGAGTCGTTAGCTGTTGTTGTTTGCCGGACTGTGCAGGGGGTGGTACAACCCAAGGACAGGAGGATACCGTAACTGAGCCTGAGGGTACAGTTGGCACTTGGGAAGATGATAGAAGAGACGACTTAGCCGACCCCTTGCCATCACCACTCGAAGCAGGGTTTTTAACCGTATTGACGGTTCGGGCTGCAGCAGCTTGAAGAGAAGTCCAGAGGTACCGCTTGTAGAGCAATTACGAATGGTATCGAATTTGTTACATTCAGCCAGATTTGGTTTACCAGACTGACCTCCTGGCCGCCTGACTAGTTTGGGTAACAGTAACATTCGACTTTCCACAACCCATTACCGGCGCTGTGGAAGTAGGGTCCCCGGAAATTATGAAGCCCCTGACCGGGTACGCGGTCATTCATCATTTGTTTTTAAATCATTTGTATGATTTTAAGGCCCCTTAAAATCATACAAATGCTTTAAAACCTAATACGAATAACTAGAGAGCATATAACAACTTTTAATTTTATCAAGCAGTAGCAAAGCTTTACATTTCAAAAATTCATAAAAAAATAAATTCAAAATTCAAACAACACACAACAACGGATAAAAACTTGAAAAATCTCGTAATCGTTTATTTCTCTTCACACCAATATTCGCCTAAACATTTATTTATCAAAGTTGGCAGCGCTGTACGTCTCAGCGAGAAGAAAATAGAAACAAGAAATAAAAAAACAACACAAACCAACTCATTCCTTGCGACTTGCCGAGAAAAATTGCAGAGCAGCGGAAAAGTCTCTTGTAAATTTGTGCAAAATATAGAAAAAAAAGTTTTGTAATAAAATTTCCTAGTGAAAATTAAATCTAAAATCACGGTGAAATATTGGCAAATTCAGTGTAAAATAAAAATATTCCCCCGTATATATGAAATGTTTGCTTAAAGTGTTCGCAAACGGAATCTTGTATAAATTTTCTTGTAAGAATTATTCTCTAATTAGCATCCAGTGTAAAAAAAGGTGTGTGTAAATCAAAGAAAAAAATAATTATTCTAAAGAATATTCTTTAACAAAGTGATGAAATAAAAAAATCTAGAAATGACAAAAAAATCTGCAGTTAATTAAACAAAATTTGTGAAATGACTTGAAATAAAAAAATCATTAATTTGTTTTTCTTAAAATAATTTTTTTCATAAGTTCTAAATTCTCTCAATTCCATTAGGCCGCACATTTTTTTTCGTTATTTACTCAAATTGCGGCAGAAAAGAAAAAGAAACAGAAAATAAAGAAAGAAAGAGTATAATAAAATAAGAAAATCGGCAAAAATAAAATAATGTATCGTTTACTATACAAACACATTTGTGCGAATAAATACACAACAACAACAAACGAATGCCGCAAACAAAAGAGAATAACAAAATAAATTGTATATAAAATTTTGTTTAGATCAATAGCAATCGCTGCTAATATTCTTCCTTTAAAATAGTAATAAATATTTATTTATCTGTAAAAAAAGAAGAACAGACCTCTAAAAAGTGCTTTTAATAAGTTTTGATGTGTAATACCTATAATATTTAATTACATTTAAATAGATAAATGCACTATTTTTTTATAGTGTCCTCCTGGTTACAGCAACTCATATATTGTTCTCTTTCTAATGAACGGAATATAAGCGTAATAGGCAAAATGTGCATCTTTTAAAAGTTCCTTTTTTTGGTTCTGTTTTGTGCGTGTGTAAAGTGACCAGGTTGTCGTTACTAGAGTTGTATTTGCATTATAAAATGTGTTTTTACAGAAAGTAGTAGCCGTTTTCTCGACTAAAAATATGTATGAATAATTTGGTATGTATTATAAAATAAAAAAATTTCAGATTAGGGACTCATCGGCCAGTTTTTCCCTAAAAATACTGAATTTTCTAGATTTTTCACAAAAAATCGAATCTATTTATGAAAATAGTGTTGGATAACTTGCAGTCATTAGAATCGAAAACTTCCAACTGTAATAAGTAACAATCATATCTTAAAACAAGAAAAGGTGTGGATCCAGCTACAGCATTTACACTGGCAAAATATTATTTTTTGTAGGCATTGGGGAACGAAATTATTGTATTCGGATAGGAGTCATAAATTTAAAGTAAATTTCTACAAAGATCTCTGCATAAGGCATTATTACTACATATGTAGGTATTGTTGTTGTTGGTGGGGTTGACAGTCCTTGGCCGAATAATTCGGGTCATTGCGGTACGTAGAAACGGCTGTCGGGGAATGACTTTATAGGTCGATCCTTTGAACTGCTTTACGTCTTAACACGGATCCTATGGAACCCTAGTACATTTAACATTGAGTTAACTTTTTTATTACATATTTTTCTTAACATAAAAAGTTTATTATTTCAAAACAGTTTGCACATAATTAAAAATATTAATTAAGAGCTCATGGATAAACCTTTAAAATGGTATACATAATATGTATGTAATAGTAACCCATTGCGCGCTAATAACTAGTTTTATTTATTTCTTTTTCAAAAATATATGGTTGCTAATAACTTAAAATAGTTTACTAAACATTTTTTTTTAAATGTCTAGGCGGAATCTGACAAATAATTTCTATACAAATTATAATTTTTTCGTAAAAATTAAACGTTAGTTTCTTAAATTTCATAAAAAATCGGACAACAGAAAACTCTTAAAACACCCGAGAAAGAAAAAATGATGTATTTAAAAAATCAGTGGATTAATTACTTGAACAATATTAAAATCTATACCTAAAATGCGATGCAAAAAAAAAAAAAAAAAAAAAACGCGTAGAGACAGGAAAAATATGAAGAGATGTTTCAAATTCGTTCATGAATAGACTAAACTAAAACACTAGGTTGTATCATGACAACCATAGAAAGGTAGAATCAGTAGGGAGAGTTGTCAATTCTCTGCCTTGTTAAGTCAAACAAAAAAGAACTATAAAGATAAAAACTTAAAAATCTTCAAATGAAAACCACTAAAAATACCATGAAATGATTCTTGAACGGCACAGGCAAACAGCATTCCACACTTCTGTATCCTGTTTTTGATTTTTATTGGTTTTACAATCTTTTTGATTCAAATAATTCAATTTTATTTTCTTAACAAAAATTTTTCAATAATTTTTATTTGATGATTTTCTTTATATTTTTTAATTTTCTTTTTTGTGACAATTCAAGGCATGTAAAATTGAGAACGTACTTTTCTACTGATTCTACCTTATTATTGTTTTATTATGCACTAGACTAAAAACTAGACTAAAGACTAGACAAAAGACTAGGCTATAGGTTATACTATATACTAGACTATGGAATAGACCAAAGACCTTTGGAGATTATTTGAAAACAAAGCGGAGTAAATACAAGTGTCTGCATAGATTGTTTTATTAATATTTCGTCAAAAACTTCAAATGCTTCGAATTACAATCTCAGAGCTCAAAACCTTCAGAGTTGTAATTTCTCACGAGAAATGTTGAATATCGATTGATCTGATGGAAACAACTTTTATTTTCAAGACTCAATAAGAAATAAATATTTATTTATCATAGATTCAGCAGAGAACGAGGCGTTATTGTGGGAAGCCACATCCTACAATAAACGATTATTGCATCTTCAGAAAGGATATTAAAAGCCGCATTTTCACAATTTTAAAACTTAATTGAACCGATACTTAGGAGCAGCTTACTCTGCCAGAGTTAAAAAACAGTGGTTTCTTGAACAACCTGTGTAACTTTTAATTTTTTATTCAGTTGTTCTTATAAATATTACCACAATAGACCCGAATAATGCGAAGTACATATTTACAAGTACAATTTAACAACTTTAAAATCACTATGTATCCTCCAAAACCACACTACGGATTGCATTGCTTGAAGAATGCGACAGAATAACCAAACATTCAGTTTTGTACATTTACAAAAGTTTGGAATATTGGCCGTCCCTCTAACTCAAATTGTATTTTGGGCAAGGTTGATAAACATTATCGCTAAGCTATCATTACCACTAGGCTGATAGGAGTATATATAGTACATCAAATCTGAAGAAATACACCTAGGCCACTATCGGGCCTGTTACCACCATCATTACTACTAACGGTAGTAGTCGATTCGTAATTAACCTTAGGGTAAATTACACCTCATAATTGACCCAACGCTCATATCTGTCTTCAAAATTCCAGTATAGCGATTAAATGTAACATAATCCAGTTTCATATTAAACGAAATCTATCTATCATATATATCCCTTATACATATGTATGTTTATACAATGTCATATTGCGGGTGATAAACAACAACTTACATTAGGTTCGGGCTTAGCAGCTAAAAATACATAAATATCAGTCGAATTATAATTAGCAAGGAAACCAAATATAAAAGTGTTTTAAGCGCATTAACTATGCAGTAATAAAACTAAAACTATGCTCTTGAAATTTAAAAAAATATGCTCTAATAATAAAAGTTTTTATTACATTTTAACATTGAAAAGACTGAAAATAGAAAATATTCAATATCCATTCTACAAGATTTCTTTTTGATAATTGATACATCTCGCAGTTTGAAGAATTAATTTAATAGAATTCTGATTTTTGTTCATATTAATTTCCTTTTTTTGGTAAAGTTTTATAATTTTATTTATTAAAAAAAAAAACAGCTTTGTTTTTAAATTTACATAATATAATAGAAAAATTATTAAAAATGAATCCTTCGAGCCGGATTTGAACCAGCGACCTATGGATTTCTACACATTTTCATACTCTGCTACAGTCCACCGCTCTACCAACTGAGCTATCGAAGGTATATTTGTATAAAGGTCAAATGTCTAAATAAACAAAAGTAAAAGAAAACAAATAAACATATTTTGGCAAAATAAATAGCAATATGTAGGTATGTGTGAGATGAGCAAAAAATTTTAAACAAAATTTCATTTAATTTTAAATGCATTTGTTCATATGTATGTATTAAATTAATTACAATTACAAATTTACAGCAAATAATAGAGTTACCTAACCCTTAAATCTAAGAAACCAGGTGGTAGCTCTTAATTGTAATAAGAGTTGTTACACTTTTTTTGCTCATTTTACCCATATCAACATAAAAATGTGCGCATAACATTAGTTCTCATTCGCTATTTTCCATGTGTTTCTTGTTGTTTGTTCTTATTATATACTTTGCTCCGGTCATTGTTGGGGTCTGTCACAACAACAAAATCGCTAGAGCGGTACAACAATTGAGAATACAAACAATAAAATGGAATAAAACAAGTGTAATCCCCCACAGTGTTGTTACTTTATACTATTTTCTAAATTAGGCGGTAGTGTTTTATATAGAATTTTATACAATCGTAGCTATTTACAGACATATGTATACATATACATAAATATTTTATAATTCAGCAGATTTGTTTACTTCAGTTGCATATTTATTTATTTTTTAATATTCTTTATTTTATTTTTTTAATATTCTCTAAGAAATAAATCACTAAATTAGCATCACTACGAAATATAAAAATTAGGGGAGACAAAAAGAGAATGAGAGAGATTGAAAAACAACCATGTCCAAAGTTACCAGATCGGTTATTATTGAAAAAATAATATAAATAGGCATTTTTAAAAATATGCTTTAAAATTTATCATGGTTGGTTGGAAGCTCCCCTATCCACCACCTGGTACGCGTCCGATGGGAGAACTGACAACTCCACACGGAAAAATTTATCATAAAAATGATTATTTCCAAAGAACTCCTTTATATTCCTAAACGGTTAAAATGACAAATTTTTTCTAAACTTATAATCCGATCGCTAAAAGTTTAGAAGATATTTTAAAGGTCTTTTAAGGGCAATTACGATATGTGAACACCACTGGTCAAAATGTATATTTAGATATAATGGGCTACATTTTTGGATAAGAAATTCTTCACCTGCAGACAAACGGCAAGCTCAGAATGTGATCACAGGGTATACAGAGCCGTCACGAGCAAAAAACTGTTTCCCTCTCTTTCGCACAAAACGATTTCAATGATTTTTTAGTTGTATTTTGTGTACTTCTTCTCACCAAACAATTTCAAAATCAAACAAAAGCTGATTTTAGACTTTTTTAAATGTCAAAAGTGACACCTCTGTATACTTTGTGATGTGATTCTGATCAGATTTTAATATGTTATTATATCTGGCAACAATGTCGTAAGGGCAGAGAGTGAGAGAAAGAGCACAAATAAAAAATGTGAATAAAATGAAGGAAAGAAATCACACACACATATCCAAACATACACATAAAAAACCGCAAATCCCGATGTCTGGCAGGGCAGGCAACGGCGGCGCAACTGAACTAAACAGAACAGAAGCATTTTGTGTGTGTTCTCGCGACGAAGAAATTTTTCTTCAACCGATAAAATATAATAAATTCTTTGTGTAAATAATTGTATAAAAATCTAAATTATTAAGAAATTATTAAAAATAAACTCATTAAATTGTGGCAAAATAAATAAAGAAAATCTTATTCAGAAAAGGAATCATAAAATCGTTAAATAAATAACTTTTGTGGGTACTTTTCTATATTGAGCTATTACCACCACCACTAGCCAACCAACCCAAGGAATAGTTTGCCTAAAAAAATAAAAAAAATCAAGACCATTAAAAAATTGTCTGTTTTGTCATATAACTATATAATTTAATTAAATTTTGTGTAAAGTGTAAAAAAAACAACAAAGTGTATATTTAGTTTATATTGTTTTCAAAAGAATACTCTACAAAACATTAGTTTTGTTGATATTTAAGAAGAAAATTATTTATTTTGTACAAAAAGTGCGAAACCAAGTTCTTTATACAGTTGCAACTTGCAAGACATAGAATTTTTGCAAAATTGTGTTTTATACATAATAATCAAATCAATTTTTCTGTCATTGCCACCGACTGAGCAGTGAGTACCGCGTCTGAATACCAACAACAATAACAACAAAAAACGGTAAAAATCAATTTATTTTTGAATGTTTAGTTTTTATTATTAAAATTGTATAACACATAAAAGGTATTATAATTTTGTTGTTTCGAAAAGCAAAAAAAAAAAAAAAGATAGAAGTTAATTTACGATGTTTAAGTTGAACAAAAATATACTTTTCCATTCCATAATATGAATTCCAATAAGATTTTTGTGGTGTTCCCTTCGATTTTTTATTTCCACTTTATGCTACTTGTCCTTTTGTTGTTTTCATTATTTACGTATGTTTTGTTGTGTATCTTTGCTGGTGTTCATAAAATTCCTGTCATTTACCCTCAATTCTCTTTTGACGCCATTTTTGCCTTGTGGTTCGTTCTTTTGTTTATGTATTTCAAAAATTGCTCATCATCATTTTCTGTGTGTTGTGTTTTTGTTTCTTTTTTCATTTTCTTTCGTTTTATTACACTCTCCTTGTTATTTTTTACACAGTTGACATTGCCTGCTCGCCGTTTTTTTTCGCCCGTCTGCATGAATGCCTGTCCGTCCGTCTGTCTGTCTGACTACATATGATGTTTATTGTTGTTATTTGATTTTTTTTTTTATTTTATTTTTTTTTTTTATTTTATTTTTTCTTGGTATTCTTATTAGTTCAGACATTTTTTACATTCAGATTTTTATTTTCTCATACTACTAGTATCTATTTTTTATTTGCTTTTCTTTTTGTTGTAAAGTCGTTTTTTTGCTGTTCTATCCTTTTTCTTATGCGAGTGAGTTTTTTTTTTGTAATTTGCTCATGTCTCATTTAATTTTCCAATTGTTTGTTATATTTTTTCTTTGTGATTTTATTATTATTTCTGTTCGTTAACGTTTTTCATTAAATTCCCTTTTTTAATGTTTATTAAATTAACTTAATATTTTACTTATTTATTTATTCATTGTGTTAAGCGGCGCCTTTTCCTTTGTGTGTTTTGATTTTTTTTTCAACATGTGTTGTTTTTACCCTACATCACTAAATAGGGAAGGAGGCAGTATTATGCATTTGTGATCATGCTTGTAACACCCATGAAACATTGCTTCACAGGATCTCTTTCTAATATTTAATGTTTATTTTTTAGACCAATAGGTACTTCTTAGATGTTTCACAATCTCTTTTATAGAACGTTTCCTAGCATTATGCATATTAAGTGGAAAGTATGCATTTGAAATATTCTTAATTTGTCCTAACTACAGAGCATGCTTTCCAATGTATATAAAAATTCGGAACATTTATCATATTTCCGATATACCTACATAGGTACCAATGTATATGAACCGATTTTATTGGTTTGAAATAGAAGAATTGTAGATAGGTAGTATGTCTAATAGAATAATCTATAATTTCCCAAAAATGTTATTGTCTAGGTACTTTTTGATTTCAACAAACATACATGGCAGACAGTCATTTGCCAAATGACCCTCCAACAAAATGTTAATTTAGTACTGATAGGTAAATGATAGGTAATTTTTTGTCAATTATATATATTATTTATAAAGGCTTAGTATCCTTATTTGTAAAGAATTTTTGTTAAAATAAATCCTTCGAGCCGGATTTGAACCAGCGACCTATGGATTTCTTTATACACAAATCATATTCTACAGTCCACCGCTCTACCAACTGAGCTATCGAAGGCTTGATTTGTTTTTAAATGTTTGATAACTTGTCATTAGACCAATGTTATTTTAAATTTAACAGATAAACTTAATAAATGATTAAGATAATAGGCACTTTTAACAACAAATTTGTTTGAAAATTAGGTATAATTTAATACACACAAAATCGGATTTCTACTAATTTTTATGATTTCTGTTAATTTTCTAGCAATTTTACAAATGTAGTTTCTTAACATATTACAATTTCTAAAAGATCCGGTAATAGGGTTCAAATTATTAAATTAAAAAATTTTGATTTTGAAAATTTAATATTTTGAAATAGGTAGGTATAATGCAAATACAACAAATAGGTACAACATTATCCTATAACATAATAGATCCATAAGATTATAAAAATCTTTTACATATTTATTTTTTAAAACCTACCTATAAATGCTCATTTCCTTTTTTTGTTAGTTTTTAAAAAAAAAGGAAATGAGCATTTATAGGTAATTTATTGTAATTTTTTTTTTTTTTTTTTAATGTTGAAATGATTTGTTAATAAGGAGTAATTTGTTAATGATATTTAACTGAGTGATTTAAATTTTTTTGTTGGTAATTGTTTTCAAATACTTAAAACTCTATAATTATTGATATATATGCGTTGAATAACTTGTTTAAATGATACCTTGTCCATATGCTTGTTGATTTCTATTTGTATTAACTTTAAATTTAGTATTTTTTTTTTTTGCTTTAAAAAAGACTGCTTGTTAGATTTTATTTATATACACCATTAAATATAAAATTTACATATACTTCATTCAGCTCATCTCATTATATGCTAAAATGTCCTATATTATTATTATAATTATTTTTTTTACATTTTTTTAACTTTAATTTATATTCTTTATTTATTTACTTTTATTATTATTGTAAAAAAAAAAAAAAAAAAAAAAAAAAAAAAAAAAAATATATTTATTTCAAAAAAGCAATCTTCCAATATACCTATTTTTATTATCTTTTTTCTTTGCAGTGTAAAAATTTTCTGTATAAAAAAATTAATTAGATTTTATGCAAATTAGATATCAATCAACAACCATAAATAACATCTATGTAAAAAGTTTTTTTATAATATTAAAAAATCTCATCACTGATCCATCATTATTCTTCTGCAACTACAATAACAACAGCAACAATCATCACTGACACAACACTCTCGTTATGTGGTGAGATACTGTAAGAGAATAAAGAGAAATAAATTCATTTGACATAAAAGTAAAATATAACGGTTTCTTGTATGTAAAAACAAATCGAAAGAAAAAAAATATTAAATAAATCATAAATAAAGAACAGAAAAGAATCCAATATAATCAACCATTGTCATCTTTTAATGTGTATGCAACACTTCATTTAATGTTGTTGTCGTCGTCGTTCGTCATTTACCACCTTGTCATTGTGTAATTATTTTTGTGTATAAAAAAATAGAAATTAAAAATAATTTTAAGTTAAAACTTGTGTAAAAATATAAAACAACAGTTTAACTTTATTAAGAAGAATCGTAAATCTTTGTAAAAATTGATAAGGAAAACTCTACGGGAACGCGTTCGGTATATTTTAAATCGTAACGTTTAACGTGTATTAAGAAATAAAAGAAAACCCAAACAACAACAATTTGTGTAAATTTGCAAAAATCTCTAATAATAACAAACAAAACTTGTGAGTCTTAAAAGAGAATAATTAAAAAGAAAACCGAAAAACAAAGAAAATAACTAACAAAATTTCTTGCTAAAAATTGCTCCCTTAACTAGCAGCAAGATTTTGTATTAAAAAATATATATAAAAAAAAACTTAATTTTAAACATCTTAATTGTGTAAAATAACGGCCTCAAAATAGAGCTGCTATCGACTACTGCAATATCCTTTGCCCCCATTGAGTCCACAGTGTCTTCAACACATTATCAGCCACCAACATCATCATCATCACCATCACCCTACTATTCGACGCCACTTAATCATCATCATCAGCATCACCAGCAGCCAAACCAAACAGGGCCACCAAATTCAACGCTACAACAACAACATCTTCAGCAACAACAATATCAGCGTCAATCTTTGCATAATTTTCTATTAGCACCCACTTCATTATCAACTTTGCCCTCATCGGCTTTACCACAAAATCAGCCAACATCTAATTCGTTGAACTCCGGTAGCGCGTCAGCTGTACAAGCTTCATCTCAACTACATCAACAACAGCAACAAGAACAACAGCATACAACAACACACATGAAGTTATTGGGCAGTAACGATGACAGACAAGTGCGCGGCGGTGTTGATCAGTCTGTACCGCGCACTCAAGATGATGTTGCTGCTGCCGCTGCAGCAGTAGGTTACGTGTTTCCACGTCCCTCACCGGGTGGAGTTCAACCGGGTGTAGGAAATTCGGGCGGCAGTATACATGATGTAGCAGCTGCTGAATATGCTGCTCAATTTGCCCAGAAGCAAGCACGTTGGGCCTGTGGTGATGAGCATACCATTGATGTAAGTATCTTTTTTATAGTAGTAGGTTTAGTCTTAGAGGGATTATGTACCATAATAACGTGCACTTCCACTCGTAAAGTCCATTGTGATTCCCTTCAAAGAGCGAAGATCCAAATACAGAGAAAAAAAAAAAAAACACTATAAGAAAATAAGAAAGAAAGAAGCTAAGTAGAGAGTATAGGTGAATGGAAACAGGTCTATTCTCAAATCCTAATTTTAAATTTACCAAGTCAGTACTTTAAAGTAAGAAACGAGGGAGAGTCTTTGTCCCCTTATAAAACACAGTCGAAGAAATTACTAATTCCCTTGATAAAACCAAGAAGAGTGTGAGGGTAAAGTCCCGCAATTTCCGCCATGGAACCTATTGCTCAGCCATTTTAGATTCTGACAGTGGAAATTATATTCCCGATCGTCTCTAATTCTCCTCATCCTCGTATAACCTGACATAGTCCGGTATAGTATTGTCCCACTTCTATAGTAGTACTGTTAGTATTTACTTTTAAGGTGACTTAAGGTCTAAAACCGTAACCGAGTATTGCGAATAATGGGAAATGTCCCATCCTTTCGATTTACTCTCTTCATATTATAAATGGCTATGTATCGTTAGAGAACTCATAATGGGTTAGGTTAAGAAATCTCCAATCGGATACCTTAAGGGTCATTGCCATTTCCTTTGTAGAAACTGAAGATCTAAAGAAAAGAGAACAATATTAGGAAAACAAAAAGAACAAAACACAAACTGTAAACTGGACCTTCTCAACTGGACCGGTTCGGTTCACTAAAGTAAGAACAAAGTTCAAGGTAATCTGAATCTCTCTGATTGAACCTAATAGATTGCAAGGTTTGAGTGCTGTAATATCCCCCAGTTTGTCATGGAATCTATTGGCTATTACCTTATTAATATGAGATTTTGTACTCTAGGACTGTATATGATCAATTTCTTATGTCCTCTACATAACCTGTCGAAGTCGAAGGTAGGTTATTTCACATTTACTGATAAAAGCCAATGGACAAAGCCCCATTTAAAATTTTGTCACAATCCTTAGGTTGCGCTTATACATTCGCATAAGCATTTTGGTTACCTTTACATTAAGTATTGGTCATAAGGCCTTTGATATTTTAAAATCAATTTTACTATTCTAGGACTGATTGATAATGTTTTGGGAGACCTTCATTATGTCCCGCTATTTTAAATAGACAGTAGATTTTTATGGAATTTGCTGAGACATCTTATGTTTCTCTGAGTGTGGTATTGTTTCAGATAGGAGGTTTAAGGGCATTCTATATAGTTTAAAACTTTTTACTCATTTCATCCATATTCCATCTTCGGTATTAGTTCATGAAGTAAAGTAAATAATTTTTTATCCAATGTAATTGCCTACATTATTTGAAAGGCTTGATAAGAATTGGGTTGCACTAGTCGAAATTGTTTCTTTATATGTTTCAAATTCGCCGGTAGTGGAGAACTTTCTTTCAACTTTTTTTATCTAAAAATATTCCATTTAATCCCCTTATAGAATCCCGACAAATGGAAGTACAATCCTCCAATGAATCCAGCCAATGCTGCACCTGGCGCACCACCTGGAAGTGGCCCCGGTACAATTGGTCCCATTGGTATGGGAGGTGGCATGGGTAGTATGGGCACTAATGGTGGTTTACATCCCTCAATGGGTGGTCCGAATCAAATGGGTAATTCTGCAGCTGCAGCTGCTGCCGCTGGTATGGCTGCCATGCAACAGGCCGCTGCCGTTGCTAAACATAATCAAATGATGTCACAAGTCGCAGCTGCTCAACATCAGCATCATCAACAGCAACAACAACAACAGCAGCAGCAACAACAACAGCAACAACAGCAGCAACCACCACATCCTGCTCATCAGCAGCCTCCTCATCCTCAACATCAACAGCATGGTCCCCCACATCCATCACAAATGCAATCTCATCAATACAATTCGAATCTTCTCAATCACGCCATGAATAATCCAGCAGCCGCTGCCGCCGCTGCTGCTGCTATAGCAGCTGGCATGACTCATATGCAAATGCCACCAGCAATGCAAGCTGCAACTGGTAACATTTACGATCATCCAGGCGTACATCCAGGCGTGGGCATGAATGGTGTTGGCGTACCAAAACCTCCACCACCCGGACAACCTGGTCCTGGTGAATTGGTTTATCTGGGTGGACAACCACATGCTGCCGCTGCTTTGGGTATGATGCAACAACAGAATCAATACATGAATAATCAAGCTGCTGCAGCTGCAGCCGCTTCACGCAATGCCGCAGCGGTAAGTAATTATTATTGTTGTATAAAAGTAGTTTCTGATAATTGTATTATCTCTTGTTAAACATTTTATTTCATTGGTTTATTGCCGTTTATTATCTATTTCGATAATTATTTTCTCCCCACTGTGTCATTGATTTAATAAAATCATATTTTTTTTTGTCTACAATTAAATCATTGTTTGTCAATAGTGGTATTAACTATTGCCATTAGATATGATTGATAATGAAATTTAATATATTTAATTTTTTTGCCATGTTGTTAGTAAATGGTTTGTTTGGGAAAAATAAGGTGGAGAATTATTTATGGGCTAGGTCGTATAAAATTACTATTGATAATTGACAGATTATATTGATTGACAACTTGTTTGTAGACAATCTGTCAGTTTTTCATCTGAGTGCTTCTTTTCAATTGTCAGATGCTACCTTTTTAGAGAAAAGTTGTCAAATTCTGAGCTATCTTTTCTACAGAAAAATTGTCAGTTTCTGAGCTTTCTTTCCTATAGACAAGTTGTCAGATTCTGAGCTACCTTTTCTATAGAAAAGTTGTAAGATTCTGTACTAGCTTTTACGTAGAAAAGTTTTCAGTTTCTGAGCTATCTCTTCTATAGAAAAGTTGTCAGATTCTGATCCACCTTTTCTATAGAAAAGTTGTCAGATTCTGAATTAGCTTTTCCGTAGAAAAATTTTCAGTTTCTGAGCTATCTCTTCTATAGAAAAGTTGTCAGATCCTGAGCTAAAAGTTGTCAGATTTTGAGCTATCTTTTCTATAGGAAAGTTGTCAGATTCTGATCTAACTTTACTATATAAATGTTGTCAGATTCTGAGCTGTCTCTTCTATAGAAGAGTTGACAGTTTCCTGGCTGCCTTTTCTATAGAAAAGTTGTAAGATTCTGAGCTACATTTTCTATAGAAAAGTTGACAGATTCTGATCTACCTTTTCTATAGAAAAGTTGTCAGATTCTGAGTAACATTTTTAAATTTTCAAAAACTGTTCTTTCCTAAGATAAGAATTTAATTAGATATTGTAGACTATATTGTACATTCTCTCTGGTGAAAATGCAACACAATTATTACGGCAAATTAAATAAATTCTTCCCTTTTTTGTTGCCATTAAATAGACAAAGATTTAAAATATAAAAAAATATATATATTTATATTAAATATACAGCATGCAACACATGTTGTTTTTATATAGAGCTGGTAGCATGCAAACATACCACAAAATCTACAATGCTTTAAGTGCAAATTTGCACATTTAAGTATTTAGTAAATTTTCTTTTATACTTTATGTTCAGGTATTTTTATATATAGATTTTTTTAAATAAGTTTGTAATACAGCAAAAAAAAAATGTTGCAAGTATGAATGCAACTAAAATTCTCGTTGTCGTCGTCGACGTTGTTCTTTGTATGAGAGTTTTTTTTCTTTATTTTGCAAACTAATTCTAGATTTTTCCACCATATAAACAAGCAAAAGAAGTAGAAGGTATTTATTTTTATATCTTTCAGACTGTCTCTCTGGCTGCCTGTCTTCCTGGCCATTAGCTGATGGAGAATTACTAAATGTGTTTTGTCTTTCTTTGAATAGTTGTGGATGTTTGTGTTTCCTCATCTACTTATATACATATTTACTGCAATTGCAGTTGCAATTGAAAATATTCAAACATCTAGAGCTGTTATAATAAGCTTTCAATGCGTTTTTCTATTTTTTTATGCTGACTTTTTCCATTTCTGTTTGCGTTCTATTCACCATCTTGTTGTCGAAGAGTTTCTGATACGGTTGCAACAAGTATATGTACATGTATTTTTTCTTTCCATCTTTTAATTAGAAATACTATTCTAAAGTATTTTTTCTCACATATTTACGTTAATGATACATTATATTTTTTACTTTATAAAATAATACATTCGTTAATACATCTTTTTTCGAATTGAACTGTTAATGTAGAATGTAATATCTTTTAGCGAATTTTAATTCAAAAGTTGCAAAAAGTTTAGTTTCCGATGAAAAATTTCTAACATTTGAATGACCCTATTCTTAACCAAATTTCAATGTTAAATTTTCAAATAAATTATTGCGAGCAATTTCTAATGTCTCCTATAGAGATTTTTCATTTCGTGATTTCAAGAAAATTTAAACTCATTGAAAAATATTTCCAATAGAAAATATCTCTGATTCTGAACAAAATTCAATAAATCTATAGAAAATTTTTTCGTTTCTGGACAACAATTCTTTAGAAAATTATCTTCAAATCTGATAAATATTCGTTATAGAAAATTTCTCCGATTTCGAATGCCAGAGAAGAATAACTTCTTTAAAAATAAATGTATTTCTAATAAAGACATTTTTAAAAGGCATCGTATAAAAAAATATTCAACCATAAATTATAAAACTCACATGTCAAGTACAAAGAAAACGTGAGCAAAGAATAAGAAATAAATACTTACCAAAAAATATAGATTTTATTTAAAAAAATCTACTCAAACATAATATTATTTAGTCTGTAGCAAAAATCCAAAAAAGAAAGACTATTTTAAACAAAAGAAACAAAGATGACAAAAAAAATAAAGAAAAAATATAGTACTTACACTACATATTAAGTTAAATAACTTGGGACTAGGGCACTAAAAAACATCAAACCACTTAAAATAAGAAGAAGCACAAGTATCGGAAGAAGAAGCAAAAACTTTAATCATTAAACAATAATATGTGTATGAACTGCAAGTACAAAAAAATCTACTTTGTAAAATATTTCATCGTTTCTCTCTGGTCGATACAACCCCATCACCACCAACAATAACAGCAAATAATATACATAACTAAACAACAACAATGAAACGTGCTGAGAGTTTCTTTTAGATTCAATGATAACAGGGGAGATTTTCAAATACAAAACAGTGATGCCTATTTGTATATTTTATCAGAATTTAAATCAGGTTCCGGGAGCTATAAAAAATTCTAAACATTTTCTAAAAACAACTTCTGATGAAAAGTTTTTAGAATTAGAACAAGTTTTTCTGTAGTAAAGTTGTCAGAATCTGAATAGACTTTTTCTATAGAAAATTTGTCAGTATCTGAACCAGTTTTACTATAAAAAAGTAGTCAGAATCTGAACAAGTTTTTCTACAGAAAATTGTCAGAGCCTGAACAAGTTTTTCTATAGAAAAGTTGTCAGAGTCTGAACAAGTTTTTCCATAGAAATGTTGTCAGAGTCTGAACAAGTTTTCTATATAAAAGTTGTCAGAGTCTGAACAAATTTTTCTATATAAAAGTTGTCAGAGTCTGAACAAGTTTTTCTATAGAAAAGTTGTCAGAGTCTGAACAAGTTTTTCTATAGAAAAGTTGTCAGAGTCTGAACAAGTTTTTCTATAGAAAAGTTGTCGGAATCTAAACTGCTTTTCCTATAAAAAAGTTGTCAGAATCTGAACAAGTTTTCCAAAATCTGAAAAACTTTTTCTATAGAAAAGTTGTCAGAATCTGAACAGACTTTTTTTTATTGAAAAGTTGTCAGAATCTGAACAGAATTTCTATAGAAAAGTTATGAGAATCTGAACAGACTTTTTCTAAAGAAAAATAGTCAGAATCTGAACAGTATTTTTCTATGGAATAGTTGTCAGAATGTGGACAGTATATTTCAATTGAAAAGTTGTCAGAATCTGAACAAGTTTTTGTAAAAAAAGTTGAATCTGAACCAGTTTTACTATAAAAAAGTTGTCAGAATTTGAACAAGTTTTTCTATAGAAAAATTGTCAGAGTCTGAACAAGTTTTTCTATAGAAAAATTGTCAGAGTCTGAACAAGTTTTTCTATAGAAAAGTTTTTAGAGTCTGAACAAGTTTTTCTATAGAAAAGTTGTCAGAGTCTGAACAAGTTTTTCTATAAAAAAGTTGTCAGAGTCTCAACAAGTTTTTCAATAGAAAAGTTGGCAGAGTCTGAACAAGTTTTTCTATAGAAACGTTGTCGTAATCTGAACTGCTTTTCCTATAAAAAAGTTGTCAGAATCTGAACAAATTTTTCAAAATCTGAAAAACTTTTTCTATCGAAAAGTTGTCAGAATCTGAAAAGTTATAGAAAAGTTGCCAGAATGTGGACAGACTTTTTCTATAGAAAAATTGTCAGAATCTGAACAGATTTTTTTTTATAGAAAAATTGTCAGAATCTGAACAATATTTTTCTGTAAAAGTTGTCAGAATCTTAACAGATTTTTGTCTATTAAAAGTTGTCAGAATCTGATCAGACTTGTTCTATAGAAAAGTTGTCAGAATCTAGGCAGATATTTTCTGTGGAAATGTTGTCGGAAACTGAACAGTATATTTCAACTGAAAAATTGTCAGAATCTGAACATACTTTTTCTGTGGAAAAGTTGTCAGAATCTGAACAAGTTACAAATTTTTCTATAAAAATGTTGAATCTTAACAGACTTTTTCAATAAAAATGTTGGCACAATCTGAACAACTTTTTTTACCAGAATCAGAACATGTTTTTCTATATAAAGGTTGTCAGAATGTGAACATCTTAAGTTGTCAAAATCTGAACTATGTCTATAGAAAAGTTGCCAGAGTAGGATTTTGAAAAATAAAAATATATATAAGTTTTCTTTAAGTCTGAGGGAGATAGATAAATAAAAATTCTGGAAAATGACATGTAACACAAGGACTACCTTTTAAATATAGAGTGGTGATGAAAAAGAGAAAACTTTTAATTTAATTTTATGAAGTAAAATAGAGAGAACAATGAATAAACACTGAGTGTGGATTGAATTTTTTCTTGGACTCGCTGTTTTTCGCTATATAAACGGCTGATAATTTTCTACATAAATATATTATTTATTCTCGGTTTGAAAATATGTTTGTTTTTTGTACTCTCTCTACTATGACACATTCGTTAGTAGTCATTGGCTTTTTTCTATTAATTTTTTTTTTTGTATTTTGCTATTGTTGTTTTCATTTTCATTTTCATTTTCTATTATTGTTTGCGCAAAACACAAAAAAAAAAGAAGAATACAACAAATACCCAACACAGTAGAAACAAAAAATGCCGGTTGTCATTTATATGTATAGTAAGTACATTGTACACATTTAATCAGCATGTTTGGCAAGTTTTTCCACTCATCTATCTCATCAGCATCTTTTTTTGTTTTTGCAGTTGATTTTCTTCCTCAAGACTTTAATGATGACAATTATTTAAGATGCTGTTGTTATTATCATTATACGAGATGTTGGACTTTGTTTTTAAAACAAGCCTCCATAGTTTTGGAATAGAGATAACACTGAACTAAATAAAAACAAACAAAATGAAAACATACATCCATCAATGAGAGAAAAACCCTTTTCCTAATGCAATGTTGCCTGGTTTCATTTAAAGCATATGCAATTGGAATTAGTTTTTGTTTCATGATTTTATAATAATTGCAAATTAAACTGCAGTGATTAAAGGAAATACAAAATTATTTATTAAAACTTGTCTAAAACCTATACTGCGACAATCTAATTGGCAAATTAAGATTAAATTAAAGGAAATCATTGAGTGCCTTACACAGGAAAGCATTAATTTGAAAATAATTATCCTTAAATCAGATCATTATAACGTCCCAAATTATTAATATTTCTTAAAAATTAAATTAAAAAAATAAAAATTTCAAAAAATTCTAATTGGAGATGCGGGGCATCGATCCCCGTACCTCTCACATGCTAAGCGAGCGCTCTACCATCTGAGCTACATCCCCATGTTGTGACTCATTTAACATTTTAACAGTTATTCGAACTCGGCCAATACTCCCAGACACACTAACATATCGAATGTATGTATTAAAACTAAAAATAAAAAACTAATAATGGAAACACTCAGTCCACTATTAAAAAAAAAATGCCAGACAGACATGTTTTCGTTTTAATTATTTTTGGTAACAAATTTGACCAATATCTATGTATTTAGGTATGTACAATATCTGGTCTGCTTTATTTTTTTTTTCGTTGTATCTGTACGAGTATTTTTGTACATCTAATGCGGAACGTGTGTGTATTTCAAATTAAACGTCAGTCAAGCATATTTCAAATTAAAAATAAAAAACCGTTGAATATAAAATAAAGTTCATTGCATTCTAATAAATTAAAAATAAAATTAAAAAAAAAAAAAAAAAAATAAACAAGATTTTAGGATTATATATTGTGTGAATATTTCATTTTATTTTTATAATTAAGCATTATTTTAAAATCGATTAACCACAATTTAAATAAACAAACAAAATTATTTGAAAATGTTTTTATTATAACATATTTTTCTATATTAATTTTAATAATATTTGTTATAGAAAAAAGAGGTGGGACATATTTTTCTGCAGAAAAGATGCCCGAAAAACAAAAACTTGTTTTGATAGGAAACCAACTAGAGTTTTTTTTTCATATTTTTCTATGGAAATTTTGAGCAAGTTTTTCTATAGAAAAGTTGTAAGATTCTGAGAAACTTTTTCTATAAAAAAGTTGTCAGGCTATGAGCAACTTTTTCTATACAAAAGTTTTCAGCTTCAGAGCAACTTTTTCTACCAAAAAAACTGTCAGCTTCTGAGCAACTTTTTCTATAACAAAGTTGTCAGGTTCTGAGCAATTTTTTCTAGAGAAAAGTTGTCAGATTCTGAACAGGTTCTGAGCAGAAAAGTTGTCAGTTTCCAATAATTTTTTTTATGGAACTTTTTTTTACCAACTTTTTTTATGGAAAAGTTGTAAGATACTGAGCAACTTTTTGTATAGAATGTTGTCAGATTCTGAGCAACGTTTTGTATAGAAAAGTTGTTAGATTCTGGGCAACTTTTTCTATAGAAATGTGATCACATTCTGGGCTACTTTTTCTATAGAAAGGTGGTCAGATTCTGAGCAACTTTTTCTATAGAAAGGTGGTCAGTTTCGGAGCAACTTTTTCTAAAGAAAATGAGTCAGATTCTGAGCAACTTTTTCTAAAGAAAGTTGTCAGATTTTAAGCAACGTTTTCTATAGAAAAGTTGTCAAATTCTGAAAAAAAATTCTATATAAAAGTGTTCAGATTCTGAACAACTTTATCTATAGAAAATGAGTCAGATTCTGAGCAACTTTTTCTAAAGAAAATGAGTCAGATTCTGAACAACTTTATCTATAGAAACGTCATGGCTTAAGCAACTTTTTCGATAGATATGTTGTCAGTTTCCAATAAATTTTTTCTATAGAAAAGCAACTTTGTCTATTAAAATGTCATGCGATCAACTCTTGAACAACTATTTTTTTAAAGAAAATATGTAAGATTCTGAGTAATTATTTGTATAGAACGTTGTCAGACTCTGAGCAACTATTTATATAGAAAAGTTGTCGGATTCTGGGCAACTTTTTCTATAGAAAGGTGTTCAGATTTTTTATAGAAAATTTGTTAGATTGTGGTCAACTTTTTCTATAGAGGTTAGGTGGTTAGATTCTTAACTATTGAAAGTTGTCAGATTCTGAGCAACTTCTCCTTTGAAAAGTTATCAGATTCCGGGTTTCCCATTTCCTATAGGATCTGATTTGATGGTTTAAATTTATATCATATTAAAAGGTTTTAATAGGACGTCGTCAAAGTCATCGCTAAAATATAATGGAGTACTTGCAATATAAACACATTTTAAAAAGTCCAATAACTTTTTACGGAACACATGTGTGAATATTTTCTTGTTTTTTTTTTCTTATACTCTCTTATTCGGAATCTATACAAACTTTATTCACATGGAGTCTCTAAAGGCCTGTTTACCAATATCCATTTAACTCGTTCATCAAGTTGCGCACGTTTTTTCAGGGCTTCTTTTGCTATACAGTTCTCTGTTGTTTATGATATTTTTTTTTTCAAATTCTGTAATTTATTCTAATATAAAATAATGCTGTTTATTTTATGAATCTTGTTTTGTTTATTTTATTTGCTCTTTCTTTCATTTATTATTTGTTACTCATCAGATGTTTGAGGTTTAGTTAAACTTTTTGCTGTTTTGTTTCTATTTTCATTTTCTTTTCGCGTCAAACCCTCGAGTTATGTTTGTTGCCGTTTTTTTCTGTCGTTTCTCTTTTAATTAATGAGCAAAAATTTTCTTGTTTAAAAGCTCTCTATCATTTTTTTAACTCATATGTTTAGTTAAGAAATCAGTGTTAACAATTTGTTTTAAAGTGGCTATTTTGGTGATTTTTTTTTATAAAACTACAATTTTTGAATGATTTGTTTAGTTGTAGAGGACTTTTATTGCTGTTATAGTTTTCAGTTCCGCTTGACATTACCTTTTCTAACTATTAAACTCACGCAAGTATTTTTATGTAAATTTTTAAATTTGTATGTTTTTTTTTTGCAAAACAAATTGTTTAACTTAATTTAATATTGTTGTTATTGTTTTGCTTTATAACATTTTGCGGCAAAACTTGGAAAAATTGTTTTTTTTTTGTTGTTATTTCTTCGAGCATTTAGTTAACAAATACACTTTTGGTTTATTTTATTTTTTTTGTTGTTCGCTAAACACAGCGAGTGTGTCGAACTGAGTCTGAGAGTTTTTCTCAGTTGTCAACCATCGATTGTATTAAATACTCAACATAAACGGTGTGTTACGGTCGGTTAACAAAAAAAATGTGATTTGAAAAATATTAGATAAATTTAAATAAATAGTTACAAATTATTAAGAAAATGTTAAAATTTCATTATGATTTTAAAAAAATGAAAGAAATTTTTGATAAAATAAAGAATTTTTGAAAATTTTTGTTTAAAATAGTAAAATATTGTGCAAATTATTACTGAAATTAAAGATCTACATATATTACAAAAAAATATATAAATTATATAAAATTTATAAATTATTTCATAGCGATAAAATAACAAATGAAATCAAAATTTTTATTTGCAAAATTTTAATTAATTATAATAAAAAATATGTTAAAAAAATAAATTGAATTTCAATTAAAACTATATTATTCTAAATAAAAACCAAAAGTTACTATAAAAAACAAATAAATTAAAAGAAAAGTTAAAAATGTTTAAATATAAATATCATTTTTTGGCAAACACAAAAAATATTTAAAATAATATGTGATAAAATGTTCAAAACAAGAATTTCCTTATACCAAGCACACACGATCTCGTACTATATACATAATTGCGGTTTTTGAAATACGTTATAAAATATAAATTGAAAACAATATTCTGCAAAAAATCTTAGCAAAATATTCGAGAACATAATGGGCTGAATTATTATACCAAATAAAGTCATTATTAAAAAGTAGTCATATAAAAAATCGACAGAAAACGACAACTTATTCTGTGATTTAAAACAGATGCTTCTATTGAATATTTATCAGAATCTTATTAAATTTTTCTATTGAAAAGTGGTTAGAAATTGAACAACCTTTTCTAAAAATAATCGAAATCAGCAACATTTCTTATAAAAGACTTCAAAAACTAAGCAAATTTTCCTATAGAAAATTAGTAGAAATCTAAGCAATATTTTCTATAGAGAATTGGTTAGAATCGAAGCAAATTATTCAGAATCTGACAATTGGTCTGAATCTGTGCTAAGTTTCATATACGAAATTAGTATTCTGAATAAATTTTATATAAAATATTAATCTGGAACAGAGCTACATTTTCTATAGAAAATTAGTAAAAAAGAGGAATATTTTCAATATAATCTTGTCCAGAATGTGACCATTATTTTCTATACAAAATTAATCAGAAACAGAATAATATTTTCTATAGAAAACTTGTCAGAATCTGAACAATATTTTCTATAGAAAATTTGGCACAATTGTTCAGATTTTAAAAAATTTTTCCATGGAAAATTTTTCAGAATTTGAGCAATATTTTCTATACCAAATTGGTTAGAATCTGATCAAATATTCATATAGAAAATTTGTCCGAATCTAAGCTATTTTTCTATAAAAAATTTGGATGTAAAAATATTTCCTATAGAATCTTCTTTAGAATCAATATTTTCTATAGAAAACTTGTTAGAATCTAAGGAACATTTTCTATCGAAAATTTGTCATAATTGTTCAGAGTATGAGAAATATTTTTAATAGAAAATTATTCAGAGTTTGACCAATATTTTTAATATTTTCTGCAGAAAATTATTCATAGTATAAGCAATGTTTTCTATAGAAAATTTGTCATAATCTGATCGATATTTTCTATACGAAATATTTCAGAATCTGAGCAAATTTTCCTACAGAAAATTTGTCAAACTCCGACTAAATTCCTTTATAAAGAATTAGTTAGAATATGGGCAAATTTTCCTATAGATGTTTGGTCAGAATTTGAGCAAATTTTCTTTTAGAAACTTGGTCAAAATTTGAGCAAATTTTCTTATAAAAAATTAGTCAGAATCTAAGCTAATTTTCCTATAGAGAATTGACAAGAATCTGATAAAATTTTTCCATAGAAAATTGATCAGAACCTGGGAAAATTTTCCTATAGATAACTAATGCGAATCTAATTAAATGTTAATTTTTGTCGGAATCTGAGCAATATTTTCTATAGAAATTTTGTCAGAATATGAGAAAGTTTTCTAATAGAAAATTGCCACAATTTAAGCCTATCTTCTAATAGAAAATTGGTCAGAATCTAAATAAATTTTCTACAGTAAATTGTTAAGACTCTGGCCTTCATCTGCTATAGAAAATTATTCAGAATCTAAACTTTATTTCTACAGAAATTATTAAGGTCTACATTTACTGTAAAAATTTTGTCAGAATCAGAGCACATTTTTCTATAGAAAATTGGTCAGAATCTGAGCCTATTGGTCAGGAGCAGAACCGTAATCTCGGCCACACTTTCTACAGAGCTATTTTTTGTTTAGAAAATTAGTCAGATCCTCCTCATATCACATTCTAAACTATATGTTCTTTAGATAAGGATTTTTCTCAATGTTTTTTAAATTTTCTATAAAAAAATCAACCTAAATTTATTATTTATTGTCCCTACAATTTCCTAAGAAAATTAATCGTTATAATATTGCTTACACCTACAAAATATTATTAATGAAATAACAAGTATGTAATTACTTAAAAATAATTCATACACGTGTGTAACTTTTTATGGAAAAAAAATCACATTTTATATTATTAAAAGTGCGAAGTAGGAAAAGAAATTACTATCCATCCACCCACTTTAACAACCAACCAACACCTTTCTTTCACATAAATACCATTATCCATCCAATTATCTGTGTAGCTTGGCTGGTCTCTATGGTACACGTGATCCATATAAATAAATTCTCAAACATACGAGTCCAATATAAATCTACACATTCATACTTGTAGATTTAATATCAAGGATTGGTTGGTTGTTTTTTTTGTATTTCTGTTGTTGTAGCTTTTGTTTGTCACAGTTGTTTGTTGTCGTCTTTGTCGTTTTGTTTTTGTTATTTCAATTTAATCCACTTTGGTTTATGTTACTCTTTTTATGTTCACTCTATAGTTGTTAGAACATTTAGTAAGTTTATCTTTAAGAATGTTACATTTACTTGGAAAAAGTGTTGTTGGGAAAGTTAATGTCAAGAGATTATATAAAATCTTTAGAAAATGATAACGATTAGAAAAAGTTGCTCTAAATTTGATTTTGAATATAACCTGATTTTCATAATAAGTCTATTTATTGCTGGACTCAATATCCAAAACTATAGATTCTTTTACAATTCGTTTCAAACTTTCAACAAGGTCTAGTAGCTGTTATTCCACCATGTTTTCGTGTTTTGAAGGAAAATAAAAAATTATATTGTCGGGATTTCTAGAGAAAACATGTAAAAACGCAATGCAAAATAAAGAAAGACAAAAAAATGAAAAATGTCTGACGAATAATCTTGTACTTCTACAACCAGTCGTGTATTTTTTTAGATTTTTTTTATATTTCAATTTGTATCTCGTATGTAGTCATCAAAGTATTGTGTGTGTGTGTGTGTTTGCTCTGGAGTAATTTAAATTGTACAAAGAACTAGAATTGTATTTTAAATTTATGTGAGACAGCCAACAGCTGATTCATGGACTTGTTTTTTAGCAAGAAAAAAAAATAGTGATTTAAAATCCTTTTAAATAAATTGCCACAAACAAAATTTACAAACGCGAACAATATTGAAAATAATTGACCAGCTGCCGTGAGAGTTTTAAGAAAACAATGCAATTCGTGTGTTTCTAATTTATAAAAAAATAAAAAAAGTTACTAAATGAAACATAATACATATATCGATTTTTAAATGCAACTATTGTGATTGCAACAAGCATATTGTGAATTAAGGTTTATCTATGTAGTAGAAAACTAAATTGTGATCATATTCTTTTAAACCAGCTTCTATTATTTTCAGAATACATCTTAATATTTTTAAAATACATAATATTATTTGTAAATAATAATAATTTCTAAATATTATCAATCTATTGTGAATAATAACCTACTGTGAATATACATAAATACAAAATCAATCAAAATAATTTATAAATAATAAAATCACCTGGAAAAATTGAAGTGTGCTTCTTATCTTCTAAGCTTAAGTGTGTGTTTTTGTGCGTGTTATCTTTGTTTTGTGCAATTGGAGAATTTTAATGCTCTAAAATCCTTTAACGGATTTACAACTTAGCTCGATATCTAACGGCTTGTAATACTGCTCTTGTAAATAATAAAAATAAAAAGATTTAGTTTAATCTTCAATACACACACACACAGTGTTTGTAAATTTGTATATAGAAAAATAAACTCAACAAAATCCAGCTCTACTCATGATGAAATTTCTACATGAATTTATATTCGATGCACGTAATGCTGAGGATGTAGCATTAACAGCACAAGAAATGGTAAATAAATGCTCTACAATATCAATTTTATTACACACATAAACTTCTATTTAATGAATCTTGAATAAGGCAATATTTTTTTGTTGTCTTATGTCAAATCTAAGTAAATTATAAAATATTTTATCATAGGAAGTTTCAATAAAATAATTAAATGTAATGTTAGAATAGAAGTCAATGATATAAAAGAAACTAGTTTTTTTTTGTAATGAGAAGTTATTAAGGAACTGACAACTTTTCCTAAGACAACTGGATTTCTCTACAAAAAGTTGTTGTTCTGAAGAAAAAGTTGCTCAGAAAGTGACAAATTTTCTCTACCAAAAGTTGCTCAGAAAATTACAAGTTTTCAGAAACTACTTTTAAGAAAAAGTAGATCAGAAACGCACAACATATCTGTAGAAAAAGTTGATCAAAAACTGACAACTTTTCGATAGAAAAAGTTACTCAGAATCTGAAAACTTTTTTATAGAAAAAGTTACTCAGATTCTGACAACTTTTCTATAGAAAAAGTTGCTCAGAATCTGACAACTTTTCTATAGAAAAAGTTACTCAGAATCTGACAACTTTTCTATAGAAAAGGCTGCTCAGAATCTGGCAAAAAGTTGTATATAGAAAAATTTGATCAAAATCCGCCATCTTTTCTATAGAAAAAGTTGCTTACAATCTGACACCTTTTCTATAAAAAAAGTTTTTCAGAATCTAATAACTTTTCTAGAGAAAAAGTTCATCGGATACTGACTTTTATAGAAAGAGCTGATCAGAAACTGACAATTTTTCTGTAGAAAAACTCGTTGGTCAGAATCTGACAACTTTCTATGGAAAAAGTTGGTCAGCATCTGATAACTTTCTATGGAAAAAGTTGGTCAGAATCTGACAACTTTTCATGAGAAAATGTTAATCGTATACTGACTTTTTATAGAAAGAGTTGATCAGAAAATGACAAGTTTTCTGTAGAAAAAGTTGCTCACAATCTGACAACTTTTCTATAGCAGAAGTTGATCAGAATCTGACAACTCAAACTTTGACAACTTTTCTATAGAAAAAGTTTCTCAGAATCTGACAACTTTTCTATAGAAAAAGTTGCTCAGAACCTGACAACTTTTCTATAGAAAAAGATGCACAGAATCTTAAAACTTTTCTATAGAAAAAGTTGCTCAGATCTGAAAACTTTTCTATAGAAAAAGTTGCTCAGATCTGAAAACTTTTCTATAGAAAAAGTTGCTCAGAATCTGACAACTTTTCTATAGAAAAAGTTGCTCAGAATATCACAGCTTTTCTATAGAAAAAGTTGGTTAGAATCTGACAACAAATTTGAAAAAATATTGGCCAGAAACATTTCTGTGGAAAAACTACTGAGAAACTATAAATATCTTATCGATCGAATCTGTTGGAGAAGAATCTGTTTATATTAATTTTAATAATAATTTTCAAGAACTTTGTATATTCTCTTAATTCAATTGCCATTGATTATCGAAAAACTAAATATATTAATTTAAAATGAATTGTCCATCTAAATATTTATATAATTGAGTTGTTTTTACACTATAATCCAATGATATTCTCATACAAATTTATCTGTTGTGATACAATTTGTAGTTTTGTTTAGGGTTGATACTATGTTTTTTGTTTTTTTTTATCAAACTAATACCAGAAATTTATATTTCCATTCCATCATCATTGTCAAAGACCTTAACAAGTAATACAATGTTTGTTTTTGAGTATATTTAGTTTGATTCGAGTCTCTTTTTTTATTTATTTTTTGTTACAGTCTATTGTTTTTCTTCTTTAACAAAAAATAACAAACATTTAAATTAAAATATATATTTTCCGGTTTCAATTATTGAACATTTGTATAAAACTTTTGCCTAAAAAAATACAGACTGAGAGATAGACATACAGAAAAAATGGCATGTATTTCACACATAAATGCAAATACTAAAAGACTGACAGACAGATAGAAATGGAAAAAAATAGGGAAAAGCTTGAATTTTAAATATTGTGGTGGAAAAAGTGATTTTCTGCTTGATTAGCTTAGTGTTTAATTTTGAAACCGTATAAGGGAGAACGTTATTTGGTGAAAAAGAAAATATGTATGGAAATCACAATTAATGTGAATGATTGACTTTTCCAAAAAAAATATTATTGTTTTTAAATAATGTGCAAATGAAGAGAGAAGAATTTTGATGGTCAAGGTGTGTAAATAAAATGAATTTTAATAATGTAGAATACTTTATTTTGTTAAAAAACTTAAAACTTTTCTTAAGACAAGTTTGTTCAGAATCTGACATCTTTTCTATATACAAAGTTACTCAGAATTTAACAAAATTTTCTCAGAAAAAAATTGCCAAAGTTCATATCATATTCTGACAAATTTTCGTTAGACAATACAACAATTTTTCTATAGAAAAAGTTTCTCAGAATCTGACAACATTTTTATAAACAAATTGCTCAGAATCTGACAACTTTTCTATCGATAAAGTTTCTCAGAATTTGACAACTTCTCTATAGACAAAGTTTCTCTGAATATAAAAACTTCTTAATAGACAAAGTTGATTAGAATATGATGACTTTTCTATAGACAAAGTTGATTAGAACATGACAACTTTTTTATAGAAAAAAAGTTACTCAGAATGTGACAACTTTTCTATAGACAAAGTTGCTGAGAATATGACAAAGTTTCTATATAAAAGGTTGCTCAGTATCTGACTACATGTCTATTACAAAAAGTTGCTATATATAAAAGGTGCTCAGTATCTGACTATATGTCTATTGAAAAAGTTGCTCACAATCTGACAACTTCCCTATATACAAAGTTTCTCTGAATATGACAACTTTTCTATAGACAATAGAATATGACAACTTTTCTATAGAACAAGACAACTTTTATATAGAAGAAGTTGCTCAGAATGTGACAACTATAGATAAAGTTGCTTAGAATATGACAACGTTTCTATATAAAAAGTTGATCAGTGTCTGAAAACATGTCTGTTAGAAAAGTTGCTCAGAATGTGAAAACTCTTCTTTCAAAAAGATGCACACAATCTGACAATTTCTCTATATACAAAGTTTCTCTGAATATGACAACTTTTCTACAGACAAATTTGATTAGAATATGACGACTTTTCTATAGAGAAAGATGATTAGAAAAAGACAACTTTTCTATAGAAGTTTCTCAGAATGTGACAACTTTTCTATAGACAAAGTTGCTTAGAATATGACAACGTTTCTATATAAAAAGTTGCTCAGTATCTGACAACAACGTTTCTAGGAATATGACTTTTCTATAGACAAAGTTGATCAAAAGCATACAACTTTTCTATAGACAAAGTTGCCTAGAATCTGCCAACTTTTATATATACAAAGTTGACCGGAATCTTATAACTTTTTAATGTATAAAGTTGCTTAGATTCTAGCAATTTTTCTATTGAAAAAGTTGCTCAAAAACTGAAACATTTACTACAGAAGAAGTTGGTTCATTTTTTTACAACTCAGAAGCTATACAAAAAAGTTGCTCAACTCTGACAACTTTTTATTTACATACATAATTCTTTTATATATATATTTTTTTGGTTTAAAACTACAGTGACTGACACCCCAACTGCAATCAATTTTAAAAATATTTTCACAAAAGGGTTCTAAATGCTCAAACACCTTTAGCAGTTGATGTCCAATAAAATATTTTAAATAAACACATCACGTTTGAAAATAAAAACACTGTGAAAAAATAATTTGTAATAATGATTACGAAAACAGAATGTGTAGTATAGTGCAGTAAGGAATGTATCGAAACAAAGCCGGTGAGACAGATGGACAAAGAAACAACTTGTGTGAATTACAATCAATAATCGTATGAAAGAACTGTTTTAACAAAAGCATTAAGATTTTACAGTTAAACTTTGCAACAATTTCCCACAATATTAAATAAGTCTAGAAATTACTTTTCTTGATTAAGAGATTTTCAGGAAGATATATGAAATGAAAATAAATAACTGTTTTAGTTGTTGTTAAAGAAAATCTTTAAACGCAACTAACTTACTCATATTTTGTTTTTCCACAAGCAAATTTCCGTTGCTATAAGTTGGTCTTTAGTAATATTAATAAAATTCAATCCTGACATGCCACTAAGATGTATTATTTTATAGGTATATGTTTCCAAACATTCCATTATAAATTTATAACTTCGAAATACACCAAATAAATATCAGAAATTTATGACAGCCATTATTTAAACCATTTCGACATCTTGTCAATGTTGATGATTAAATACAACAAAAACAAAGAAAAATTTACTACGAAAAAAAAAAAATCAATAAAAATGTAGATGACAACTCAATTCTTCGTCTTAAAATATTTTCTAATACAATCTGCTCTGTGTGTGCAAATACTTTCGAACTCAAAGTCAGTCTAGTCGTCATACAATTCTAATAAATTTCTTTCTTTCATTCATTCATTTCTTTTTTGACTCGTGTTATACTTCCTACTTTTTTGTATTTTTTTTTGGTGAATGAAAAAATCGTTGTTGATGAATATGAATGTGTGTTTGCTTTTTAGAAGTAATAAACTGGGTTGACTCTTTGGCTGAAGTAACAAAACACTGAAACACAGGTTGGTTAGGTTGACTCGTCAGTCAGTTGAGTTTTTTCCTCTGCCTTTTTTTATGTTGTTTATTTTTGTTTCGCCTTTTACGGTTTCTTTTAATACCCCTACATATGTTCTTTTTTTTCCTCTTTGTTTTATTTCTAAGTACCTACAGTAGTGTGAAATATGTCGAACTTTTATTGATTTTAAATAATTATTACACTGACAACTTTTCTATAGTAAATGTTGCTCAGAAACTAACATCTTTTTTTATAGAAAAAGTTGCTGAGAAACTGGTAAAATTTCTATAGAAAAAGATGCTGAAAACTGACAATTGAAAAAGTTTCTTGTAAACTGACAATTTTTCAATAGAAAGAGTTGCTCAGAAACTGACGTCTCTGCTATTGAACCAGTTGCTATAAAGCTGACAATATATTAATGAAAACATTTGCTCAGAAACTGGCAACTTTTCTATACAAAAAGTTGCTCAGAGACGAAAAAATTTTTCAGCAAGTCTAAAGAATTTTATTCAGGAACAATTTAAAAAATTTAATACTAACTAAAATTACTTTGAAATATAGTTTTACACTAAAGACGTTTCATATTTTTTTGCTAAACTTCTTAACATTACTGCAACATGTGCTCTTTTATTCACCGAGTTAAATGTCGTCTAAGTTCGTTTTCTATTTTGTTACAACTCCTGAGGTCTTTGTACTTTTAACATACAAATATGAAATAGAAATATACATTTATAAAACAAAACAACATAAATATGTATATATAAACTACTTGTACGACTACTTAAATATATTCAAGTTTTTTATTTCTTTAATATTTTTGTTCTTTATATTATTCATCACCCAAACACGAAATTGTTGTGAAAATCGATAATACAAAAAAAAAACACTACTCTACATATTTTTTTTCTAATTATTTGTTGCTAATACATATTGTTGTATTTTTAAACACATGTGCAAATGAGGGGTCGGTCTTCACCAGTCAACAGCTTAGCTCAGTTTAGTTTGGTTTAGATTTACTTAAATATCCCAGCAACACTTTTGGGTTATATCGAAATTTACAAATACAAAAAGTTGTTCAGAATTTGACAACTTTTCTATAGAAAAATTGCTCCAAATCTAGATGGTTTAGATTTACTTAAATATCCCAGCAACACTTTGGGTTATATCGAAATTTACAAATACAAAAAGTTGTTCAGAATTTGACAACTTTTCTATAGAAAAATTGCTCCAAATCTAACAACCTTTCTTATAGGAAAAGTTGCTCAGAATGTGACAAATTTTCTATACAAAAGTTGCTCATCCGATAACATTTCTATATAAAATGATTCGCATAATCCGTCAACTTTTCTATAGGAAAAGTTGGTCAGAACTTTTCTATATAAAATGTTGCCCAGTATCTGACAACTTTTCTATAAAAAATAGTAAAAGTTGCTCAAAATCTGACAACTTTTCTGTTAGGCAGAATCTAACAACTTTTCTATAGAAAAAGTTGCCTACAATCTGAAAATTTTTCTATAAAGCTTGGAATCTGAAAATTTTTCTTTAGAAAAAGGTGATTAGAATCTCGCAAATTTTGTATAGAAAATGTTTCGCAGAATCTGAAAACTTTGCTATAGAAAGAGTTGCTCAGAATCTGAGATCTTTTTTATTAAACAAAAGTTTGAATGTAGGAAAAGTTGCTCAGAATCTGACAACTTTTCTATAGGAAAAGTTGCTCAGAATATGATAAATTTTCTATAGGAAAAGTTGCTCAAAATCTGACAACTTTTCTATAAAAAATGTTACGCAGAATCTAACAACTTTTCTATAGAAGAAGTTTCCTACAATCTGAAAATTTTTCTATAAATCCTGGAATCTGACAATTTTACTATAGAAAAAGGTGCTTTGAATCTGACAATTTTTCTATATAAAAGGGTGCTTGGTATCTGAAAATTTTTCTTTAGAAAAAGGTGATCAGAATCTCGCAACTTTTGTATAGAAAATGTTTCGCAGAATCTGAAAACTTTGCTATAGAAAGAATTGCTCAGAATCTGACATCTTTTTTATTAAACAAAAGTTTGAATGTTTCTGTTTTAACAAAATATTTTTTTGCTGGGTTAAATTCATTATAATAATTATATTTATTGTTTTTTAATCTTAATTTTATTGCAAAATAGATTTTAACCACGTAATACTTTAATGTCTTAAAATGTTTGTGATGAATGTGGAGGAAGTCGTGAGTAAGGAGGGGGTGGGTGTATGTTAAGTGAGAGTCTGTTAAATTCTGTTTGATGTATAATAAAAATATAATTAATAATTAAAAAGAAAATAAATAAGCACACACATATACTATAAATGTATGTCAACAACTTATTGCCTTTCAAGCCAGCCTTCTGCTTCATGATGTAATCTTCCAACCATCCTTTACAAGTGATTTATTTAGTTAATCTAGGGTTTATTTTATCGTGTGCCAAAAAAGGGATTTTCCATGAGTTATCATGAATGTATTGAACTAAATGTACTTAATTTACTTTGTTTTCTTTTTATAAATTAAGGAATTTTTAATGTAAAATTACATATTTACATATTCTTTTAATAATACAAAGAAATTATATGTATAATTAATGAAAATAGTTTTAGTTTCTTTAAAGACAGCTGATGACCTGTCAAAATCATTATTTGTTCTTAATGGGTTCACATTCACCTTTAAACAGAGTTAATGAAGTTAGAAGACTGCGTGATATTTTTTAATGTCGAAAGGTGTTGAAACTTATATCTTTATAAAATGATTATTTTACACAAATTATGAGTCTTCCAAAGAGATTTAAAAACTAACATTAATATACATTACAGTTCAACTAATTAGCGTAACTTGTTTTTTCTTAAAAAAACATTTTTGTATTAAAATAAAAAACTATCTTTCTTATTCCTTAAAAGGATGTGCTATTTAATACGCCATTTCTGTACCTAAATTAATAACCCAATTTATTACCAAATTTATTACTATGACCTTGTTTCTTATGGAATTTCATTTTCAAATGCAAATTTCCAATTTAGATTTTTGTGGTTTATTCTTTTTTTACTTTTTCTCCTCCATAAACATTTTAATTGAGCCTCTTTTGTATTATTGGCATTCCCTCTTCCACACTCGGTATTTAAATATTTGTTTTTAATTCGTTTAATCGAAAGTTTATTCTGCTACAAAACTTGCAAATTAATTCATTTCGTTTTCATTAAATTATCTAATTTGCAATTTGTTTATTTTTTAATTTATTTTAATTCGATTTTTTCATTAGAATTCAAATTCCTTCAGTTAAGAATGTGTCAAAAATTTATTTCGTAATCGTTTGTGTTGTTGTTATTTTTTTATCTTTATACTGAATTTTTTAATATAGATTTATATTATTGTTATTGTGTGTTAAATGTTTTTTTTATTAGTTTTGTCTTTTAAAATCAAATTTGACTGAACATTAAAAAAGTTATAAAATTTATTGTTTCTAATCAGATAATAATGTAAAAATAACAGAATATGACGTTTCTAGAAATGAAAACTTTTGTACGGAAAAACTTGCTCAAAAATCTACGACTTTTCTTCGGAACAAGTTGCTCACAAACTGACAACATTTCTGTAAATTTTTATCCAGCATTTCTATAGAAAAATTTGACAATTTTTTTAAAGAAAAAGTTGCTTAGAATCTGGCAACTTTTTTATGAAAACAGTTTTTCAGAATACGAAAACTTTTGTGTAAAAAAAGTTGCTCAGAATCTGACAGCTTTTCTATGCACAAAGTTGCACACAATGTGACAACTTTTCTATGGAAAAAGTTGTTCAGAATCTGACAACTTTGCTATGGAAAAAGTTGCTCAAAATCTAACAGATTTTCTATGGACAAAGAATCTGACAAATTTTCTATTGAAAAAGTTGCTCAGAATCTGATAACTTTTCTATGGAAAAAGTTGCTCAGAATCTGAGAGCATTTCTATGGACAAAGTTGTTCAGAATCTGCAATCATATCTATTTACAAAATTGCTCTGAATCTGACAACTCTTCTATGCAAAAAGTTGCTAAGGATTTAACAATTTTTCTATGGAAAAAGTTGCTCAGAATCTGACAGCTTTTCTATGGAAAAAGTTGCTGAGAATATGAGAGCTTTTCTATGGACAAAGTTATTCAGAGTCTGCAATCATATCTATTTACAAAGTTGCTTTGAATCTAAGAACTCTTCTATGGAAAAAGTTGCTCAGAATCTGACAGCTTTTCTATGCACAAACTTTTATGACAACTTTTCTATGGAAAAAGTTGCTCAGAATCTGACAACTTTTCTATGGAAAAAGTTGCTCAGAATCTGAGAGCTTTTCTATGGACAAAGTTGTTCAGAATCTGCAATCATTTATATTTACCAAATTGCTCTGAATCTGACAACACTTCTATGGAAAAAGTTGCTCAGGATTTGACAATTTTTCTATGGAAAAAGGTGCTCAGTATCTGGCAACATTTCGATTTACAAAGTTGCTCAGAATCTGTCAACTTCTATAGAAAAAGTTATTGATACATATTTTTCTGGAGAAAACAATTTTTTTTATAAAAAAAAAATAAAACTAAAATTTTTTCTTGCTGTGTATAAACTGCGTTAGTAAATTGTATCACTATTACTACGAGTATTTAAATTTGTTTAAAAATTGTCCTTGACTAAGTCTTAGTCAACCTTTAATAGTTTGAAGTTTAAAAAGTTTTGTGTGAAAAAATTATGTTTAAAATACTTTCAGACAAACAAACAAACAAAAAATAGCAGTAAGCCGGCCGGTTGTTGTCGTTTTGGTCGTACTTTTAGATTCAAACATTTATTTAGTCAAACCCCTAGAAAGAGAGAGAGAGGAGGCAAATGTTTTTTTTTTCTAATTATTAAGTTAAATACGCACGTTTTGCGTTTTTTTTCGTGTAACTTTTTTTATAATGCGTGTCTAAAGTTGAAAAGTAGTCCCCCAAACCACTTTTTGTGAATTTTTTTTTTGTGTTGAGGATTGTTTTTGCTTTTTTTTATGAATTTGTTTTAGGCCTTATTTCATTATTTGGTTTAGTCATCTGTTAAAATAAGTTTTATTTGTTTTGTGTTGGTTTTTTATTGACGTTAAGTTTAAGTTTCTTTTTGTTTTATTAGTTTTTGTTCGATTTTTTCAATACAGTGCGTAACTACAGCTGTGAGCCTCTGCCTGCTTGATTGCTGGCTTTTTATTTTTGTATCAGTGTATTTGATTTAATTAACACTTGATATTTTTTTTGATTTTTTCAATTTATAATATTTATTTATAAAAGTGAAAGTATGTCAAATTGTATTTTGTTTAGAGATAAAAGAGGCTTAATTATGAAACTGACACTAAGAAATGCACCATTTTAAAGTTGTGTTTGCCTTTTTCTTTAAAGTTTTTTAAGAAAATATTGAAGGGATTTATATGTTTGATAAAAGATTTAAATAAACATATTTTATAGTTATTGGAAGAAGGCGTTTTATTAAATAATACCAAAAAGTATAATTTTACAATTTTACAATATTAATGTTATAAATATTGACAAATTAAGAAAAGTAAAAGTGTAGAATGGTAGCCAGTTTTCCTGATGTCGGATATTATTTTATTACTTACTAAAGGTCCCATCTTCGGTAAACGAAGATGTATAGGAGATGCCCAATAAACTATGTATAGGCAAATCACTTTTCATTTCAGCAGACGCCTATTGGCATGGGATGTCTGGGATTTAAACATTTTCCTTTGGGATGTCACGATCTCAGTATACACTGAGGGCACATTCTCTGATATTTTTTCTTAAGAATCGGTTAATAAAAATCTTTAACCGTAGATTGATGATATTAACATGGATAATGTTGCCACATTTCTTTACTCTAAAGTAATAAGTTTTATATATGATCCCTTTGTAAGACAAGTAAATAATAGAGATAATGTAAAGAAATATAGAAAAGACAGAAGAAATATAGAAAGAAATATATAGTATGAAGATTACGCCCAGCCTAGTGAGAATTTTAAGTTCACACCCATTTTGACAATTTCTAACATGCAATCGTTCTAATGTCGTTCGAAAGATCTGATATATCTGTGAAGTTGATTGCACCTAGAGTTCGGTTTTGAGCCATTTCCTGCACCGTGCAGTTACAGAGAAGATGGATGGACTGCTGTCTCATCATTATCCTCATTCTTAAAACTTCTGCAGAAGCATGGTTATCAAATTTGCAGTGACTGGGAATGACCGATACCTCATTGCCTAATTGTAGTCTTTGAAGGCCAACGAGATAGGTAGTTCTCCGTGTATTCATATGAGGTCACAACGCTCTAGCTGTCGAACACGATTACACACTAGACCAATGGTCCTGAGCATTGGAATTACAGATCTCTTTGCTCGGTTTTTTAATTGCAGGTAGTGGAACTTCACAGTAATGGTCTATTTCCAGTTCACTTAGCGTGGTTGCAACTCTTGCCAAAGTGTCGGCAATATTATTGCCATATGTAGTACCATGTCCTTTGACCCATATAAGGGTAATGTTTGAATGTCTCATTGAGAGACGCAGGACATTCATGGACAAGTTTAGATGTGAAACACACACCAATAAGGGATATAATAGCGGCTTAACTATCGGTGTTAGATATCCGATAGTACCTTAGTCTATTTGACGCCTTCTTGATCTCTGATATTTCTGGTTGAAGGATACTACAGTCTTCATTGAGTCTAAAAGAGATTTTGCATTCGTAAACAACTATTTAAGGGAAGGAGGAACTCCGTAGAGGTATAATTTTTAATTGTCTGAGGAGAGAAGTTAGCTGTAGTTTCAGAATGTACTGGGTTAAAAATTTAGTTCATCATGTGGTCAAGGATGGCTAATACTTGATCATATGATCGAATGACGCGGAAAAAACTATTTAAGGGAAGTAGCGATTTATGAGATTCCGATTGCCTCAGGATAGAACTAGCCACAGTTAGTTCTTATATTCAGAATGAATAAATTGACTGGGTTAAAAATTCAGTTCATCATGTAGTCAAGGATGGCTAATCCTTGATCATATGATCAAAAGATGCCAGTCTACTCTATACGATGCAGCGAGGTACTATCAGTAAACCAGCCATCGAATCTATGAACTAGCTTAAGCCAGTCCTCGTTTTCATAATGATAAAACTGATAGGGTTATTGGTATTCCTTTTTCAGCGCGTACTAAACGATTTAGATTTTACTAGAAAGACATACTTGACCACATGTCCGATATTGGCCTATACACTTTGATTGATGCAGGTTTAAGGCCACGGAGCTTTCACTTGATCGATTTGGATTGCTAATATTTAGTAGACAAATTATTTGAAAAAGTACCCAGGAAAAACATACATTGAAAAGTAATGAGTTAAAAAGCTAATAAAACCTCTTTTCACTACTTCTTTATTAGCATTTTAAGTCATTATTTTAACACGGTGATGTCATTGGAGGCAAGTACTTCCACGCTCGCTTACAAATAGGGAGTTAAAGAAGTACTTGTAATTTCTCTTACAAAGAAGTTGTTTGTAAGTTGTTTTATTTTTTAATAATAAAAAGAGCTAGCTGGAATACGAACCAGGGACTTTGGTTTGTTAGTCAAATGTTCTACACACTGCACCACTGCTTAGCTATTTTATTGCGCGTCAAATAATGGTTTTCACATACCTTTGTTTTCTTTTTTGTATATCAGATTATAAGAAATTCATTACTAGAGTACTTCTAAGTAATGCAGACGGTAAGTGGTAGTCATTGAAAAGTAAGTGGCCTTGGAAGTACAACAACCCATTACCGAGTTTTTGCTGGGTACCTTTCAAATACTTCCGAATCTTTTGATCGATAGTACTCCTGGAAGGCGACCTACATATACATACGTCGTTCATTTTAAGATATATTTTTCAAACGCCCTTCGTAGTATCAAGACTTACTATTGTAATTCCACTGCTGCTGGAAAACAACATACACACACATTTGTTATACTTTCTGAATATGAAACTCATTACCGGAGCACAATTCGACTTGAATAAAACATAACTTTCTATACAACATCCAACAACAGAAATGAACAACAAGAAACTTTTTACAGTTTTACAACTGTGATGATGAGAATGACAGCTAACGTTTTCTCTATTCAAACAGACAACCAACTACCAACCATAGATGGTGGTATGCGGTATATAGAAATGGACATGTTTTGCTAACAAGAACATCATCAGGAGGAGTACAAGAGCAATATCATCTTCATTTTTTTCTAACATTGTCACTAGAATTGAGTGACTCTGGTCTTTGTTTTTATTTATATTCTCTGTTTCATGTTGTTGATGTCAGCAAAAGTTCAAACTAACAGTAAAACAAAAGTTATGGATGGAATGTGGATGGAGTATTTTTTTTTCTATTTCATTCAATGAGTTCTACTGACCACAAAACATGATTTTATAGTAAATGTCTTGAACAGAATTTGTTAAATATTACATTAGTTTCACTAACATAAACAGACAATGTTTATGATTGTTATTGAAGATAATAAGAAGAAGAAAAAAGGATAAAAGTTATATTTAATATGAAAAAAAGTTAGGTTTATTAAAAACCTTTTAGCAGTTAGTTCAATGAACTCTCTCGATTACTTGGTGTTGTTAAGTCATTAACTTACATATTATAAAAGTAAAGTTCCAGGTAATAGAAATTATGTTAATTTTCTTCATGGAATATATTTTATATTTTACGTAAACTCTTGCTTTCGTTTCTTATTTGTTTTTCAAAATCTAATAATTTCTTAAACATGATTAAATATTTATTCATGTTGAAAATTCTTATGAATTTTGTAAAAATTTACTTTTGCAAAAAAAAAAGAAAAATGTATTTGATATATGTACATATTAATGTGTTTAATTTCTACTTAATCGTTTATATAAATAATTACATAAATATACACTATAATCTAACAAATTAGTAATATTATTAATCATAACATTTTACTATTATATGTTACATTTTTTATCATATACATAATCTCCTTTTAAACATATCTGTGTTCTTCTTAATCTCTTTGTCTGTTTTATTATTTGCGCAGCATTTAGAAAATTCTTTTGTTATGGTTTGGAAAATTTATCACTGGTTGCATCATTGTTATAACAAAAGTTACATTTTCATTGACAACAGTCATGTTACTCATAGTTTCTTTTGAGTTTTTTTTTTTCAAGATGAGTTCTTATTATTGATTGTCTACAGAATATTTTATGGAATCTATATCAAGCCCTTTTCGCACAAAAGACGTAACCGACAAAAACTAAATTTTACAGGAGAGCATTTTTTTTAATTATCTTCGAAGTAGAACATAGCATTACTCCAAAACTCCGTTAATAAATATTATTACATCTAAAATATGGGATGCAGTTTGTTTCGATTTTATATTGACGCTATATCCGATTTTTTTGTCGCTTACGTCTTTTTTGCCGAGACAAATTTTTATGATATAAACAATGTTGAGGCAGTTACGTCTAAATTCTCTGTCTAAAAAAAATATTTTTTGGTGTATATCTTTATATAATTTGTATAAATCTGAAATTTAAGAGTGTAATAAATATTTTCTTATAAGATTTTAAGGTCATCTGGATGTCTGTATGTCAGTCTTTTTGTTGAAAACCGGATAGGTTCCGAACGTTATGAGCTAGAGTGATGAAATTCTCCAAAAATGCTTATTGATGACAAATATTGTTTTGTGTTAATAATGGGCAAAATCGGTTCTTGATTTCACTTAGCCCCCATACAAGTACCTCCCGGATTATAGTTAAAACATTAATAAATATGTTGTTTATGTAGCAATCGCTATAAAATTTTGCAGAAGTCGGTTATATATACCTGTAAATTATGTTGGGAAGTTTGACAAATGACAGGCAATATTTAACCCTAGCCTGCATATATGGACCCTGTAAGACAATGATTTTATGACCATAGCAGTCTTAAAAATATCAGTATAGCAACGAAATTTGATGTATGATGATGTTTAGGATGGTTTTCTATGCCCCTCATACAGAAAATAAGTTTACAGTTAATAATTCTTTCAAAAATTAAGAAAGTATGATGAAATTCTACAAAAAAAAATTGTTTTCAAAACTAATCACGCGTTTAAATTCTATAGACCTCGGTCCACAATTGACCTAATCCCTCATTAAAGGCCGTATTCTGAAAATCACCCTGATGTCTACATTAATATCCATACATGGTAGTACAATTCGCCTTATATCGAATAAATAAGTAAATTCTGGGACTATTGATTCATTAAGAGTCCATATACAGGTCCGCATTCCGAAATCCACAAATTTACAACCAAATATAAGAGTTGGTTAAATGGTAATAATATAAATGCAATGTAATTAGTAATTAGAATGAACTAAATTCATAAAAAGTTATAGAAAATTATAAATTTTAGCACATAAATTGCAATGGCATAGTGATAATTATATGAATTTTACTCAGATATGTGGCATTTCATTCAGAAACAAATTTAATACTTTAATTTGTTCAAAATTTTTCTATAAATTTAATATATTTTAAAAGAAAATTTAGACGTAACCGACACTTAGCTGTTAAAAAATTAATAAACAGAAAATTAATGTGTACTTACGTCTTTTTTCTTTTTCTTGTAAAGTTGAAACCATTGGGTCTATAGCTACGAAATTTTTAGAGATGATGCTAATGGACCTATATTATCGATTTCTATAAAAAAACGAAAATCGAAAATCAAGTCGCTTACGTCCATTTTGCAAAAAGGGCTCGATATGATAAAATAAGAATTTTTAAGAACATTATTTAAATTTCATTTATATAGTAGAGTAACAATTCGGTATTTATAATTTATCTACTTTTTCCGAAAATCTACCCCTTAAATATTTTATAGTAGCTTTCTTTTGCATTTTTCGAAGAGGGGGTCCACTGGCGCTTAAAGTCGTACATGTCGTGGGACACCTCCACTGTGTTCATTAATTCTTTTTTTACAAGAGTCCTATAACTTTCCTCAGGCCAAAGTTCTGCATAGTTTCGTGTTACAATATTGTCATTATTGTTTGAATACCACTAAGGGGCCAATTCGGCCTAGAAATAGGTATGAAGACACTCTCTGCCGTTTCAACATAGATAAACTCCCTTTTTGTAGATAAACCGTCATAGATATTTCTGCGTTTATCGAGCCTGTTCACAATTAATTGACTTCTTGGGGATTTCTTTTTCCGATATCAGTCGCATAAAAATCTTGACCCGAAAGTTGCAAAAAGTCTCCCATTACATGAGATTGCATTTCTATCAAACAAGTGCATTTTTATAAAATTTTACCTCTTTGTTTCTAAGTTTTTTACGGAATTGATCTGGAATTTGCTGAAAGCGTCGAGCGAAAGCTAATGATGAACTAAAACAGCATTAGTAACATCTAACTACTTAGTTGGCTCTAATACGTCTTTCGTTACGAATGTACTCTTTTTAGTGCAGTCAGTTTTGTGTTCTTTTTGTAAGAGAGAGCGAAGACAACTGTCATTGTACTGTCTCCAAATTATCTATTCTAGTAGACTTTAAAACAAGTTATCTATTCTAGTAGACAAAAAAACTTAAAGTAAAAGTTTCATTGCCATTTATTGACTTCTTTGTACTAGCTTTCTATTTGTTATCTATGGAGAGACATGTTACAATTGCTGCTTCAAATGGGTGGTCGGTGTCTAGCGGTCACCCTAAGTGGTCGGTTAAATAGCTAGTTCAGGACTGTCCTCTTGAGCAACTGGATATGCTATTGGTCGGGGTTCAAATTACGTTAGACCATTCGCTATTGTCCCCATTTTTGCAAGAACATGTAGTCGCGAGTTGACATGACTGATATCTGAGTATATGTACGTGACCTCTTTGGTAATTTACTAACGGTAAGCTAGCTATCGAATCTATGAATAAACTAAGTAAGTTCTCACTTTCGGAGTGAACGAACTGACATGGTTAAAGATTTAGTTCATAGTTATAGGTAGCCAACCAATCAATCAATCAATCTTTTAACAAAAGAAAGGCGGTTTTAGTTTCTAGAATGAAGAAACGTGAATGGGTTGTGGGTGTTCTGATCGGATACTAATCGATTTAGGTCTTACCACATAATCATCCTTGACCACATGTTCGAAACATGTTGCACTCTGATTGATGCAAGTCTAAGGCCACGAGCTTTTACTTGGTCGATTTTGATTGTTTATCTTTAGGATAAAAGAGAACTGTAGAGATTAACTCTTCATTTTGATGATTTTTGTAGAAGCAGTGAAAACGACGATTTGTTTTATTCATTAGATACAAATCGATAATTTGATTCTGTTTCAGCAGTTCAATTTTTGTCCATTGGAATCAAAAAAATTGGTTCTTTGGATCATAATACCATCGTAATACCATTTAGGTACAATTAACTCTCAGTTAATTGTACCTAAAAAATTTATATTTTCAAAAGGGGATTTTAATACAATTCTGAATATTTCAAGATTTTTATAAATGTACAGGGTGGTCCGACTATAAGTCTTTTAAATTAAGCGTATTTTGAATAGACATTTTGGCCAAATTAAAGCGCCCAAGTATTGTAAAAATGTACAGAGGTCAACGGAATGAAATCTCGTTCCCCAAATAATTGGAATATTTGTACTTAAAAATAATATTTTTTAATAAACTTTTATTCGAAATACCCTGTACATATGTATGTATGTATGTTAAATGATGTGTTTAATTTTTATTTACAAAATAAAACAAATTTTTGTTTAAGTATTATTGTTGTTGTCGTGTTGTGTTTAGGCTAAAAAAACTATGTCAAGATTGAAACACCATTTAGAGTTGAAAATGTTGTTTCGTTTTTGTTTGCTCTCAGCGTTTTTTGCTTGTTTTTCCAATGTTTAACTGTCATCATCTTATATGGACAGAATATTGACTTGCAATATAATAAAAAAATAAAATTTAGTATTGAACTCGTAAATACTAAAAAATAATTTTAAACTGATTTATTGTTTCCATTTAAAAAAAAAAAAAAAATCTCTATAGACTGTTTAAAATCAAGTTAATGAAATTTTAAAAAAGCAAAAAAAAAAACATATGCTTTAAACAACTTAAAATGGAGTGCAGTAGAGTTGAGTGGACTACTTACAAGCACAATTTACTGAGACACAAATTAAACAACAATTACATGCTAGTAAATAAAACAATAATAGGGGTATTCAGTTCTTGAGGTATAAAAAGTAATAAACATTTGTGTTTAATAAACACTAATAAAATTATGTTACTTTTAAGTTGTGGTAAATTTTGAGCTTTTGAATTAATTTTTGGTTATTTTGGTGTTAAGTGCATACTCTTTTATGTTTTGAAATTCTCCAGGGTATAATGACAATAATTTATATTAAATATGTTAACAACATTTTGATTTTTAGTTTTTATTGACAAGGGAGATTATTTTAATTTGGTTTAGAATTTATTACATATTTATTACATGTTTCTTGATTGTTGTAATTGAGTTGTGATTTAATATTTTAATCAATCTTGGTAAAATGTTTTTTATAGGATTTCACTTATATATACATAAATAGTGTCGATTACTTACCCAGATTATTCTTCAAAATATTGAAAAAACTTAAACTTTTTAGAAAAGTTGTTTTCAAAAATTCATTGGTTTGTCATATCGTTTGTAAAATCTTGAATTATCTTGAGACGATCAAGTTAGTCTGGAATGAAATTTTCATCAACTACTACTCACCCACACTTTGCTCCCAAGCAAGTGGTCCTTCGAAATACAGTTAGTATTTCGATAGTATAGTTTGGCAAATATCTGGACATGACTTTAACATTCTCAAATGGCGCTAAAATTCGACATTAATAACTTCTATAAGAATTAAATGTTTATGAGAATCAGTTCATAATTGGCTAAATGGCAGCTGAAATATACACAAAAGGTTTGTTATTTCGCAGAATTTAAATAAAAATCCCAAAACTAGAGTCATACATAACTGAAGAAGTAGGAATAATTGTAAAGAACTTTCAAAAAGGGAAAATAATGCGATAGGTAGGTGACATAGTAGCAAGACCTAAATAAAGGGTCCACTTTGTAACAGAAACAAAATCAGTGCTAAATTGGCCAAAATTAGGACGACCGAAATTTTTAGCATCTCAGATGAGTCTAACAATTCTAAAAAGTAATTGTAATTGAAAAAAAAATCAATTACAATTATATGTAATTGATTAAGGTTTAATGACACAGAGGGAAAAGGAAATATACACGTCTGGTACCAAATTGACACCAAAGAGTTTATAATTTTTCAATAACATCCGTTGTCAACAATTCATTGTAGAAATCTAAATTTTATACACATCCGTTGTCTAAATGTTAACAAACGTGGTAAGCTCACTATAGGCAACGGATTGTTTGTCAATAGTGAGCTTACCATGTTTGTTAACATTTAGACAACGGATGTGTATAAAATTTAGATTTCGATAACGAATTGTTGCAATGTTGTCAACATTACATAGTGTTGTCGTACGTATGTACAGTGATGTTCCGAAAAATAGAGCCACCTCCTCTTTCGAAGTTTCTTTTTACTTAAAATCTCTCCAATGAAGAATTGAGTTGGAAAAACTAACTGAAATTTTGTATTGATCAGTTATGAATATAATACCATTATTTTTGCAATAATTTACGCGTCACTTTTCGTAATTTTAATGAAATTTTAAATTAAGCTATATAAAATGGTGTGACAAAAAATAGAGCCAGTTTGCAAAAATATAAAAATTTAACAATTGTAAGTTTAAGGCTTATTATTACAATCCCAATATAATCTCATTATAAACAATAATTTTGAGTCCAAAAAGAAGCAGAAGCAAACTTTGCAGGCGAGACCGCAGAAAAATTATAAAAATACGCCATGTTCAAGGTAAGGGCTATAGAGAAATTGTTGAAATAATTCTTTGATCCAAAAAATAGTATAAACTGTAAAAATGCATAAGTTTAAACCAGAAAATATCAAGAAAGAATAAGAAATAACACTTCTTTTTGGAGCAAGAAATATGGAGTCATGTAAAAAAATTGCGCTTTTGAGGACACAATAGTAGGAATCTCCTTAAAAAGTGCTATTTTTCATTCAGCATAGCATCATTAATTATAATTATGGGATATTTACAGTCCTATCTTCCCTCAATCCGAAATAGAGACCATGTTCCAAACAAGAAAAAATAACCCCATACCATTACGTATCCGACACCATGTTCAGATCTTCATAGCACATTGGGGACAAATTCCAGTGTTAAAACGTCTACGTATAGCTATACGGATCATATCAGAATAAAATAAATATACTTTTTTACATCTGACCACAAAATATTTTGATTCCTGCTCAAGGGGAGATTTCAAATTTTTTTTTCTTTCAGGATCTTTAAAGTACCATATAATATTTTTCTACTAATTTTATCCTTTTAATTATTTTTATACATGAGAGGTCTTACTAAATTATATTCCCTTTTAAGGTTTTACGGAGCACACAAAAGTGTCATCCTCTGCATGAGTCTGATTTTTTTCCCTTAAAAAAAGATGTAATTTTTTATTTCTTCTCCATATTTTTTTTGGCTTAAACTTATATTTTACAGCATCTTCTATTACTTTCTTGGAGCACCTAATTATTTCAACAGTTTGTCTATAGCCCTTTCCTAGATCAAGAAGTGTTTTTATCGTTTTTCTGCTGTATCGCCTTCAATGTTTGCCTCTGCCCCTTTTGTACTCAAAATTATAATTTTTTAATGAGATTCTTTTAAAATAATAATATAAAGCAACTTACTATTTGGATCTATTTCAATTTGAAAATTGTCTACAAATTGTTAAATTTTTATATTTTTGCAAACTGGCTCTATTTTTTGTTACAGCATTTTATATAGCTTAATTTAAAATTTCATTAAAATTACGAATAGCGACGCGTAAATTATTGCAAAAATAATGCTATTACATTCATAACAGATCAATACAACATTTCAGTTAGTTTTTCAACTCTATTCTTTGTAGGAGAGATTTTAAGTGGGGAGAACTTGAACGTGATGGTGGCTCTATTTTATCGAACATCACTGTATATACTTTGACAACGGATGGTATTGAAAAATTATAAACATTTTGGGTTCAATTTGGTACCAGGCGTGTATATTTCTTTTTCCCTCTGTGTACAATTACTGCTGTATAATTATCCTCATGTGCTCGTAACTTCAGCATGATCTCCGGACGTAAATTTCGTGGGTACATTTGTAGAACCAACTTAAGAAATATAGAAAAAATAGAAATTATATCATAAAAGCAATTAGTGAAAATGCTCTACATTCGTCTTAATCCATATGTCCAACTTTTTTGCCTGTGCGTCCACTCAAAATACTAACCTCAGACTTGCTCATTTTGAATAAGCTATTCGTTCTGCTCTCGTTACGTTCACCCCATAGGATCTTTGTGGTTCTACCAATCGTTTCACTACTCCTAGATGTCTTATACAATTCTATAAAAGATGATCTATTAATAATTTAAACACAAAAAGGTCTAAGGGAATTTAGTCCTATTTTGGAGTAAGAAAAGGAATCTTACTATTCCAACATTATAAAGCAGCATGTTGTTTAAATACAAAATTTGCAACATTTGTAGCAAATGCATAATACGCTTGCTGAACATTTTATTCTTAATCCCACAGCTTAATTATTTTTATATAAAAACTGTGTGTTGGTTTTTTAAGCCAAATGAAAACAGTTTTTTTTCTTATCAAACTATTGTTCTATTTAAATTATAATATTTAAAACAAATTGTGCAACATTAACCACATTTTATAAACAGAAAATAAACAGAAATTCAACTCATGTTTTACCACAAAAAGTCACAAATTTGCAAAAAATAAAAAAAAACATAAACAGACGTGCAAAAAACTAACTTACAATGTGACTGGCGACTGATGACGATGACTGACTGACTTTAATATTTTTTTCTATTGTACATTTAATATGTGGTGACAACTTTATATTTCTATTGCCGTTGTTGTTGGCAGTTAATGTCAACTGCTGCTAAGCATTTTGTAAAGTAGCAATCAGGCAGTCACTGCTACTACGTCAGTCATTTAGTGTTCCTTCATTCATACTGCTAGTAACTCATAATAAGCACTCAGTTAGTTGAATGTACAAGTTTTACTACATTTTAGACGTTTTGTTTGTCATTCATTATCATGGTGATAATGAATTATTTTATTTAATTCTTTTTTTTTCTTCGTTGGTCTATTTTATTTTAATTTCTTCATTATTTCACTTGGTTTATTTTAATGGTGTTTAAACATGTCGCTCACTATCATTTTAAGTTCTCATCGTCGTATACATTTTGTGCGTTTCATGTTAGTTTTTGATAGGAAATTAAAAGGGCGGAAAAATGCTAAATTAGTATTAAAATGTTAAAAATTTTTTACAACCTGTTAACTATATCATACATACTAAGGAAAAAGAGGTGAAATTAAGCCGTCATAAGTTGTATTAAATACGAGTATTAGGTGGAGATACCCATTTCCAAGAAAAGCTATAAATTTCAAGGATTTTTTATTAATTTTTGTCGTAGATTATAAAGATTGAGTCAGAAAAAAACTTATACACACATTTTTTTAGCCAAAATGTATCCTTGGTCCAACAAATTCGAATTTTTTGAACACGTTAGTAAAAAAAAATCAATATGAACTTTCATAAAAATAGCAAAAGAGGAGAAGAGTTATCCTCATTTTCAAAAGAAAGGTGTCCCAGGACAAGTCCGATTTTAAGCGTTGGTGTGATTGCAATCCCAGGGAAAAGAGGCCAGTACCTCTAGTCTGCCGGTACTATAAACTGGTGACGATCAAATTTATCCTCCGCCTTTCCATGGAATGATTTGACATGGGGACAAACCAGAGACCCACATAATCTGGTACCACGGGAACCGGTAGACGGCAGGGCAAAGTTTCGGAATATGTCTTGTCCCGGTTATTGGATAGGTTACTTCAGGGAGCACATAGTAGCTGTGTTTTAAACCCAAATTCTCGGGAAGAGAATGTCGGTTAAAAGTCTTATATTCGGTTATAATTTATAATTATGGATAACTTCGGTGCTGTTGCCAAGACAACAGATACCCCACAGAGGAGTGACTGTTGGAAATAAGTTGGTGTTAAATGTATATGATATAAGATCAATATAGAATGAGTCGGATGTTGTTCTCTATGGGTGTGTCGAATGAATTAGAAGTGTGCTGGGTTGAGTGGTGATGGATGAAAGGTATCTCTTATACAAGTGATAACATTGAGTTTTCCTTCCTTGTCCCTGTATGTTCAGGGAAAACTCTGTTCATACTACATTTATCACTGTGTGTTCTCTGGGAGTAAAGCTGTGTATACACTTTTGTTAGATCTTACAAACGTTGGCAGTAAAATGTGCAGAAATGTCTAACAACAGTGTCAACTTACAAATTTTGTGTTGCAACATTGTCAGTAATCCTTTTTCTGACAACGTTGCAAAAGAAAAATTGTAAGTTCACACGGTTGTTAGACATGTTATGCACATTTTACTGACAACGTTGTAAGATCTGACAAGCGTGTATCACAGCTTTAAGAACAGGATTTCTTACCGCCTCAACAAAGACCATACCATCTGCATAGTTGTAAACTGAAGTGATATTTTTGCATGTCGGAAGTAAAGTGACGGAGCTACAATGGTCAGCGATTGGATAGCTCGAGTGCTTGAGCAAAGTGCTTTTACATGGACCGGCAGAACTATGTACAAGAATTGCCACCTGCGTGTAAGATACACAAAGCGGAGTTGGTGAGTCGTCACAAAAGCTCATCCTGTGGGTTGAAAAAGACCACCGTGAAATAAGGACGACACGGCAGGTGTTAACGTAAATCACTTAGACATCTTCTTGTATATAAATGTCTTTAAATTAAGCTGTGAACTCTCTGAACTCTTACTCAATGACGATGCACAGTGGTGCAAATGCTAAATCTTGCTGGAATGAAGTCATGACTCGCTTTTGCAAATTCGTATCGAAATAAAACTTTTCATGATTACAGACAATATGAACGGCCATACAAAAAATGGGCAAAATCTGTTAAATGGGCGTGGTATATTGCTAATTAAATGATAATAAATGGTACATACATTTTTATGTTATGATAATCTGTAATAGTTTCTGATATAATATCCATTATTTTAATATTATGGGAAGTCCCACGCCCACTAAAGTTGGTCTGCTCTTTTTGGTTCTATGTAGTTCAATGAATAGTTATTCATTCAATTTACTCATTTCAATAATCTATTCCATTTATATAAAATTATTTTCTTTCTTTAAGGATTCTTGCCGTTATATTATACCAAATGAGATTTAATATTTACGTAATACGTTAGGTCCCACTTCCACTTTTTATATTCCTACGAATGCCAGAACTGTTATAATTTCTGTGAAGTACGAATGTTTGTTTTTACATTGTATGGGCGTGCCACCTTTCGCCCACTTCATTTTTTATAATAAAAAGTGGGATGATGCCTTTCAGATATAAGGAAAGCTATAATATGTAAAAAAAATATATTATGTAACATTTCAGGTTTAGCTTAATGTTACTTTTAAGTTTTTGATCAAAAATTAAGCCATTGGCAGAAAATTTGTTTTATTGAAAGGTTTTTTAAATTAATATAAAATTAATAAAGGTTTTTCAAATCGGACTCCGATTTGGAGCTTATTTCTAAAATATTACTCTCTAATGAGGGAAACATATGTTATATGTATTTAATTAAAATAGCAGCAAACCTGACGAGAACCTGGAACATGCACGGGATTTATCAATATATTGCTAAACATTTCATCAGGTTATTCTACCTAAAATGTATATAAAGTTTAATCACATTTGCCATTTCAAAAAAAACATAATGAATCATTGAAAAATGTCTTTAGTAAAATAATTTGTTACCAACTAAAATTACACATTTATAAAGTATGGAGGAACTCACTTCTCTTTGAATGGTTTAACCACAAGTAATTTAACATAAAACAGTAAAGGCTACTTAAAAAGGACTGAAGAAAAATAAAAAATTTATGAGGAATTTTTAGTAGAATATATCCTTTATGTTTGTTCATTTGCAGCACAATTTACTGTCTAGTTGCTTTTCTGTACATGTTTCTATTCATTTTAAGTGGTTCATGAAATATAATTTCCATTGCATTTTTATTTTAATAACTTTTTACACATAAAAAACCAAAATGATATAAAACTAACAAAATGGCTTAAAGAAGAAAATGCGTATTTAACACGTTATTCCTTAGAAAAATTTAACAAAATACACGCATTTATTCAGCAGGTGTTCGTGGTGGGTAAAACATTTATGGAATTTAGCTTTTAAGAACTGGATTCATAACTGCTTACATTACATATTTCTTTTCATTTTGTCAATTTTTCCTTATTTGCTTTGTGTTACACCTTAGGGTTCGAAATTCTTTTTTTTCCGTTTGTGTGTATTAAACGTGTGTAATTCAAATAAACCAACCAACCAAGCATTCACACATAAGTACTCCACATTTAAATTAAAGCCAACTTGTTAGTCATTTGACCGTAATCATGTAGTAATTATAATTTTGTGCAATATAGTTTTTATTTTTTCATTTTTCAAAACCCAACGTCAGCATTCCAATTGACTGCTCAAAAGTGCACATTAATTCTACTTTTTTTGTTTTGTTTTGCTTTTCTTCCTTTTTGGGCATTGCAGAATAAATGACGCTTTTGTGGCTGGAAAAACTAAAGAGTAAAAAAGGTCCTTGACTTTTTTTAAGAGGGTGGTCATTGTGGGATTATGTATATTGTAGAGTGCACTAAAAGTATAGTTTAAAACTTTCATATTTTTTTTGTCAAAAACCTTTGAAATTCTGCAGATTTTGGGTAAACAATAATATACTTACAGTACGTTCACACCTATCAAATATTTGACTAAAAATGATGTGACATTAACACAAAGTTATATAATTAGAACGTCTTTTTATTTCTATCAACATTATTTGCAATTACAAAAATTATGTAAAATCAAAACAACATTTACATAAAATAGTGGTTATGTATTTTCCGTCAAATATATGACAGGTGTGAACCTAGCCTTAATAGCCCTAGACTTGCTGAGTCGGATGAAGTACTTTGTAAATATTTCATTAAAATCTGATTTTATATCATTATCATGTAATATCAAAAGTGATACTGCTAATACTGCCATCAGGTAATAGGCTATTACTTGTTTATCTAAAATACATAGGAAAGTATTCCAAAGCCAAATTATTACATTATCTCTGAACATCAATTTGGATTTCTCATAGAACCATGATTAACGATCGCAAAAGCGTAGTTATATTTCCGGCTGCATTATGGAACACAATATCAAAAATGCTATGACCCAGTCATATACGGAAAAGCACCTCAGCTCTGTTGGCTCTTGATAGAAATTGTTTTAAACCTCTCATAGAGATAATTACTGGGCACTGTATGATTAGAAGCATGTCAGATCGTATGGGCTTCTCAGATGATGTAACATATGTAGTTGAGGGGATGATTACCATAGACATTCTACCTGATAAATCTAAATGTCTGAACGATCGGAAAAGAAGCTGAGGCGGAAATATAGGCCAACGTAAAGTTTATGGAAAGAGAAGTATCTCAAAGTAAATGGCAGAATCGATGGGAATAAACACAATAAGATGGATGGGTTTTAAAAAATCTTACTAAATAGACTATAATGGATAAATAGGAGCCCTCCATGGCTCCTCAATTATTATCTTATGCATTTTGGTTTAAACTAGATGTATTATCAATATGTCAATACATAGTGAAGGACTCCGAGCTTGTAATGATGCATTGTCATAAAAACAAAAAGAAAATAGGGCCTAATAAGATCGGGTCGGGGATTTCAAATCTCCAATCGGCTAAAGGGGACATAATTAGAAGTGCTTGACAAGAACACCCGCTGTGTTAGCCTTATTTCACGGTGATACTTTTAACAACCACAGGGTGAGCTTATTAGATGACTCACCTCCGCCCCTTTGTGCTTGTTCTGCCGTTCCATGTACAAGCACTTTGCTCTAGTACTTAGGCTATCTACTATCTGGTCATTGGTGTCCGCTATGTAACTTTCAAAATGCAAGAACATAACTTGTATAGGATACATTACATCCAACATCATTCAACTCAGCACACTTCTCATTCATCCGTCACACTTACTCTAGGTATCTGTTGTCTCGGCAACGGCACCAAACTTTTCCCGACTTTTTACCGTGCATCAGTCTATTAACCAACAGTATATTCCTGCGAGTTTGGGTTTAAACCACAACCACAACATACCTCTCCAGTAATCGGGACCAGACAAAGTCTGAAACACTGCCTGTTCGCTACGTGTTTCCGTGGTACCAGATTATAAGGCACCCTGGTCCGACCCCAGGTCAAATCATTCCAAGGAAATCCCCCGGTTTGCAATAACACCAAGATGGGGAAGATCATCAAAGTAACATTCCCCGGAGGAATGGTGGAGGACAATGGCATGCAAATAGGCCGATATAGCAGTAGTTGATTCGTTTTCTTCTATTTAAAAATCGTTCCAAATTCTATGTGCACATCATTTAACTATTTTACAAGATTCTTCCGAGACTGCTTAGTTCAAATGCTTGTCCTTGTTAAACTCTATATCAGCTTGCCATAATACTGATCATGTTAGCCTACTTATTTTTTACCAAATTTCCAATTCTACACATAGTATCGTCCTATTTTTACTGCACTCCACAAAAATATTGGTGCTGCTTCTTAAATTTAATATAACTTTAATTTTCGACAGACATCCTTCCGTTTTTTTTCTTCCTCTTAATAAACCACTTTTACTTGCTGCCGAACAGACACAAAAGTCAAAATTTAGGTCTTAATACTTAAACACGTTGTAACTATTCACTCCAAATTTTTAATACTTTGTACTACAGTTTATCCTTTCGATATTTTTATTCGTTAAGTCTGGCTGATATCCTTTAAAATTGTTATTTTTTTTTTGTTGTTGTTGCAAAAAGTAGTTGCTGCTGTAATTTTATTATTGGCAATTAGGTCACAACAGTAAATTGTGATTGTGAAAAAAATCAAATCAAGTCATCAACACTTAACCACACCATAATAAAACGTCCTTCTTTTGTTTCCTGCACCCACTCAACTCCCTGTGGAAATGTCCAGTGAGTAAGCAGAATTTAAAAACGAAAATATTGCAATACAGCGTGCAATATAGATTTTTTTGAAATATCTGCTGATGCATTAAAGTGTAAATTTTAAAAAAGTTTTTTTTTGTTAGATTTTTATACAGATTTTATATGAATCAGCACATGTTAAACCTTTTTTTCGGTTGAAAAAAGGTAAACGGAAATAATACACTCCCTTTATATCTAGTTATGAAAAGGTAGTTAAAATCAGTGGTTGACATAAAGGGAAAATAAACAGTTCAAAGTTAGATTATATTTGGAAAGCTTGGCCATCATAAGATGTTGTAATTTAAATAATTTACTTGCGGCTCTTGCTGTAATAAACTTATATCATTCGTCCCCTGAAAGCTAAAACTGCTGATCACTGTTATTTTCCCTTATTTATATTGAATAAATCCGTTTTATTTAAATTTATTAAATTTTGTTTATTTTATTATTTGTCTTTATAGATCACTACATCCACTGCCAAAAAATTATGGGAAAAATCCGATGGCAAAGGTTCGGCTTCGGCTGGTGTTACCGGTGGCCCCTTAAATCCTTTACACATTGGTGATCCTCATGTTTGGAAAGATTCACCCTGGTCGACACAGAGTGAAGCAATATTGCCACGACCTCGTACATTTCCACAAGCACCGGATACATCGGCGAGTGGAAATGCTGGAATATTGAGGTGAGTTTCAAAATATTATTAATTTAAAGAGATCAGTATTGAATATGCTCTAAAATAACGTAAAATTACTTTTTTATTTTTCTTTATTATCCACTTTTATTAATTATATATTCCTTTCCTTTATTTTTTTCAGCCCACGTGATTCAACAAGTGGTTTAGGCGTTAAAATGGTGGAATACGTTTTAGGTGGTTCACCAACAAATAAAGAAAGTCCTTTGTCTGGCTTGGAACCTCGTTTGAGGGCATTGAAGTTCGATGATAATGATAAGGTAAGTTTAAAGCCAGAGATTTCTTGATATCTCACACTTTCGGAATTTATTTTTGTAACTTTTACTGAATTGTCTTTCATTTGCTACATTTTAAAAATCGTCCCAAATTCTCTGGGCACAATCTTTAGCTTTTTATAAGCTGCTTCCGTTCCAAGCTGCTGTTGTTTATTGTTTATAATTTTTTCCTTTTTTTTGCATCAACATAATGCAATTTTGTTTGTTTCATTTCCTGTTTGACTTTCAACATCCTTTTTTTTTTCTCTCGTTTAGCTTTTTTTTCTATTTTAATCATTTTGTGCCAGCAGTTTTATATCCACAATGTCCTTTGTTTCGATCTGCACTAATTGTTGCTTGAACCCAAATGTTTTTTGTAATTTGTTTTCGGTTTTTTGGCCTCTTAAACTATATATTCTCATTTTGATTTGTTTTTAATTTTTCTGTTTTGTTTTGTAATTTACAGTCACACGATGATAAAGAAAAGGCAAATTCTCCATTCGATACGAATGGCTTAAAGAAAGATGACCAAGTGACCACAACAAATGGTGTTGTCAATGGTATTGACGATGACAAAGGATTCAAGTAAGTAAAATGAAAAAGAAGATAAATATTTAATTTATTTGTAAACCAAATGTAGTACTAAAGTGGAAAATTGAAGATATAAAATGTGTTGGAGGGAAATGCATTTGGAAAGATTTGCAATTAAAACAAAAGAAATTTTGTTAACATACTACAATATAGAAGGATAGTAGATACTTGAAGGTTAGGGTTAAGCTAAATCAATGGTGTTTTAAAGAATTGTAACCAGTTTAACAAAAATGTAGTTGATGTTTTAATAGTTCTTTAGTTTTGATCTTGGTTTTAACCCAATATCGTAATGATTGTGAACGAGTAACTTATTCACAGGTATTGTGTTCATTGCACTGGTTGTTGTTGTTGTAGCAGCGACACCTGAAATTACACGTATATATAGTTACAAATTATTCCCTTCTCTTCTTCGCTCTGGTTATCCAAGTTACTTAGATCTAAACTCAGTAGACGCATTCCAGCTGAGTTGGATTGTGTGGACCTGTGGCACTCGCAGGAAAGAGATCTTAAATGGTGTCATTTATTCTCGACCAGTACGAGTTTAAACGGGTACACCAACCCGATCTAAGTTGTTCCTATACCACTCCAGACGACGAAGGTTTCGTTCCTCGTTTGCAATGGGTGGGGACGACCTCCCAGTATCATACTATCGCGGTGGGGATAGTATTTAAAGCTGACTTGTATGAGCTTTCTTCATCTAGGTTATCCATGTGTTCTAAGAGAGCGACAATCTTATAGACAAAGATCTTTCCTGATATGCTAGGCTTCTAACTCCGTTAGATGGTGATTCAGGTGGCCTCTCCTTTGACATCCCATTAGGAACTGCTTTGATAGCTTGATGTTGTGTTCCATAACCGAAAGCATCTTCGTTTCGTTATGCAGGTGTACTTCAGACGTCATTTAAATGCAGTCTGTTACTGTTCTAAGGGCTGCGTTTTGACAACTTTGAATCTCCCTATTTAATTCTACGAGACTTGGATCTCTGGTTCCTAAACTCCATGAATGACTGTGGTCCACACATGTAGTTCATTAGCCATCTCTTGGTGCTGTCGGAGAGATTAGATGTAAAAATATCTTTAAAGAGAATGGCGTGATTGACCGTATCAAAAGCTTTTAATAGGTCGAGTGCCACAAAGACCGTTCGTTGACATGGTAGGGCAGTGGCAAACTTGAGTGGTGATAGCGGTTAAAGCTGTTGTGCTGTGCTTTAGGCGGAATCGATGTTATTCTGCTGGATTTAGGTATTGTTGCAGTTCCGGGAGGAGTAGTTCCTCAAATGTCTTGGAAATTCGTGACAGGAGGGAGATAGGCATGGTGATCGATGGCTGGTTTTCAGGCATTTTGACCCCTCGAGGATCGTTTGTGTTAATCTTCTTTTTACTGCCTCTTATTAGAAAATCATTCGGTAAAAACGAGTTTAAAATTTTTGACAAGATTCGTTGGATGGCTTCTAAATGTAGTCGTTACGACTAGAACTTGTTAAACGCTATACACAGTAGATCTTCTCGTGATTGTGGTTACTTTAATCTACAATGTTTTGGCAGGTGTAATCTCTAGAGCTAGACTTTAAGGAAAAGTCATATTGCCAGAAATGAAGTTGGAGTTTTAAATGCAAATTAACAAGGGATCGATGATCTAAACCATAAACATCATCAGCATCATCATCAGTCACTTCTTAATCTTGACATCAATGTATTTCCGCCAGCTTTAAAGAACAATCCCTCGGCGACTAGCTCTGCAAGAGTTTATTGTCAATCTTGTTCTTGGAAACTTTAAGGTGGTTCTTTATTTGGGTGAAGACCAAAAACATAAACCGTTTGCAAAAAAAATCGTCAAATTCATTTTCAAAAATGGTTTTGAAAAAGTGTTTCTTTCTATTTTTCTCAATATTTGCTAACAATGTAACCGAAACTGTAACTATTCACACTCCCCTTTTAAACGTTAGAGTTGTAAGGAAAACTTCAATTTACAATGACGTTAATAAAATGTATTACGCCAACAAAAATGGTCTAGTTACACCAATCTTACTCTTACATGCTCCCTGCCTCTGTCTCTAATAAAAGCTGCACGGTCATTACCCAGCAGTTCGGGGGACAGTCCCGAACTAACTAATTACCCAACTACTTACTGTTACCCCTAGCCACCCGACTACCCTAGTGATTTACCCATGTGAAATAAATATTCAATCCATAGATTAAAAAGAGACAGTCTGAAATCTAGTCCAAAAGATTTGAAACATGGCAATTAACGTTTGCGTTTTAATTTGTTTAGAGTCTATAGATTACTTGATGACAGTAAAGTGACCTCTTCTCTACTTTTGTTTACAAAGAGTACATTCTTGGCGAAAGACGAATTAGAGCCATCAACATTAGTGGAAATTACTGTAATTTTCGGATGCATTAGCTCCTTGTATAACTGCTGGGTACATCTATCCACCCATACAAACATAAATAAAATCTAATTCCAATATATTCTCTGTTTGAGGCTGCAATATCTTGTTGTAGTTGAAGTTGTTTTTCTTTCCCTACTCTCTTGTCTTGTTGTCTCACCACATTTGTTTAATGATTGTTGTTTTTGGCTTTTTTTGGGGAGTCGTAATGATATTTGGAGCTTGCTTGTCTGTTGTTGTTGTTGGTTTTGTTGACAAACACTCTATACTAGTTTTTTTATTGTTTTTATATATATACTCTCCATTATATATGGTTGTTATTGTTTATTTATTGCTGTTGCACATTTTGCAGCATTACATTCATAAACAACAACAGCAGCAGCAGTGGCAGCAACAACACATTAACTACTCTACAACAATGGCATTGACATTAGAATAGTAAAACTGGTTTCTTCAAGGTTCTCTCTCTCTGTTACGTGATGTGTGTTTGGTCGTTTGTTTTGCTTTTTTTCTGTTTCTGTTTGTTTTCAACATGTTTTACATATGATGATGACGATGCCTGTAATAATAGCAGCAACAACATGAGCAACTAGACGTAGACAATGTCTATGTCTGGTAACACAATAACAACAACGACCACAACAATGGTATTATTCAACAACAAGTTGTGTGGAATCATCGTCGTCAGCAACTTACCACCAATAAACTTAACCATCATCATCATCTTTATCATACCAATGTACTCAGCGATTTAGTTACACACAAGAAGAGGAAAAAAAGTTACGCTTGACTAACAAGCAGACATAACAGATGAACTAAACCAGCAGCCAGTAATAACTAACAACCAGCAAAATAGCAAGAGCACATACGAGTTGTAGTTGTTGTTTTATTTTTGCCGTTTGTGTTACAATAACAAAATCAACAACACATTTATATTCTGTATTTATTTATTTTGTTGGTTCCTTCTTCTTCTTTTTCTTGCACAATTATTTAGTTGCATCAACTATAACAACAACAAATAACGATTTTCAAGTTTTGTTTTTTTCTGTTTACCATCATCATATGTGAATTTAGTTGTTGTTGTTATAGTTATTGTCTGCCATTTTCATATTGTATATTATATTGTAGTTGTGATAAATAACTTCACTTGTTTTACTGTATTTTAGCCGCTCTTGTGGCAATAAATGCTGAGATGCTCTTTCTATTGAAAGCTACGTGCCAAAACTATGCTTTGAGCAGCACCTTTGTGTTTAATTTCTTAATGATTTTCGTGGCTTCTGTTCAATCGTTAAAAGGGTTAAGTGTAATTTCTTACATCCGACTGTTACAGGAATAATCAATCATTACATGTTTTAGTTTGTTAAACCTAGGTTACTATACACATTTCAGAAAGCTGACTCACGCGGATCTAGGACTGATCTTATTTTATTACACGAAATGGGTCATACTTCTGCATACTAATAGCAGAATCATCGTTTTCGTTGCTACAACTTATGCAAAGTTAATCAAGGAGAGATTCAAGGTTAAACCATGTGATTATATAGGCAGACGATAAATCTTCTCTAGAAGATCACTATTAAAGCCCCTCACAATATCTAAATAGGTTTTTCATATATATTTGTTGGGCTTAAGAGATTTTACCATAAAACCAGAAGAGTAGATCAATAATATTTGAAACCTTCGTCTACTATGCAAGGGGTTTCCCCTTTTGGAAATTTATGAACCCTCAAGTCAGCAAGAATATATCCGAACTACCGTGATAATATTCGAATTATTAGGAATATCCGCTGGAATAATAACGCCAAAAGCTCTGTGATTTAAGAGTGTTGATCCTCTATTAGTTGTGCTTAAGAAACCTGAAACCTTCGTCGTGATAATATCCGCATAATGATAAAGATCAGCTGGGATAATGCCACCAGCTTTCAAAGTATTGAGTTCATTCAGTTTTCGTAATTTATGGGAAATTGAATTGACAAAAGATTCACATCTCATAGGTAAGCTAACTGCATAGCTTGGTTCAAAAAGAACCTTTCCGCTACATCATTTTGCTTGGAACGACAAGATTGTCTTAAAGAAACCTTTCGCTGATTTCATCAGAACCAGAAACTTGCCAAATAATGAAAAAACTCCTGCCTTTTAAGACTGTACAACCAAACATTAGCCGATTATTCAAATATCCATTACAAATTTATTCTGAAATACAGTTGTTGGTTATTCAAAAATACAGTTGTCAATTGAATCCTTGAGTCCCGCCATCCATATATCACGCCTTCTTGTTTAAGAATGCCCGACATTCCTAGACCATGAACGATTTCACTTATCAGCAATTTAATGCAAATTGGCTATATTCTATTATCCCATTTCAATTTTACTTCTGTTCCCGTACTCGTTCCAATTATTATCAATCTTTGATAGAATTCATACTATTCCTCTTCCTTTTTTCTCAATAAGCTTCTCTTCTCTCAAACTCTTGCAAATTCTGCAAGATAGTTTAGTTCTAAAAAACTCTTTGTTTATTAAGACAAAAAAGCTAAGTATTAAACGGTTGTCAGAAGTGACAATGAACAATTGTTAGCAACAGGTAAATTGTCAGTTTAGACGATTGTAAGAAAAACTTACAATTTCATTGCCAGAAAATAAATATATCTGCTAACAAAAATTGTCAATTCACACTGTTGTAGATTGTCGTATGGCAAAAGTTGCCGTGGTTAGACATTGTCAGAACTGTCAATAATCTTAAAATGCAATGGCAACGTAATGTGTTTAAACGATTGTCAGATGTTTGACAATATTCTTGTTTCGTAATGTTTGTCAGTACTTTTTCTGGTGTTTAATGCTATTTCTGACAACGTTGCTAGACAAAAATTATAAGTTCAAACGGTTCTTACAGATTTCTGAAAAATTTTCTGACAATATTGTAAGATCTGACAACCATATGTACACATAGCTTAATCGAGTTAATTAAAAATAATTTGTTTTAAGATTCAAAATACAAAATTTAACACATCTGAAGAGAAAACTTTTAAAATTACGATTTTTATTATTTATTTTTTTTTACTATAATTTTGTTCTTCTCTGTTGAAAGATTTAACAATTTTATTTAATATTTTTTAAATGTTTGTAAAATTATATTGTTGCTATACAACCGCTATTATGTACATTATTATTATTGCCTTCTGCTTTTTAAGTCTTTTAGTCTTTGCCAAGTTTTGTTATTGTTTTTTCATGTACTTCTTTTACTTTCTGTCCTTTCAACTATTTAGTCTACAAAAAACACCATTTAAAGCTAAATTCATGGTCAAAAATTAACACAATTAGCTGAAGATTTACAAAACATTTTATTGCCATTTATCGTAGAATTATAATGGAGGGGATCTTTTATAAAGAGGAAATGAAAGGGGAACATGATTTACAAGTCAATCACGAAATTCATACTTATCTCTACAAATAAGTTATGATTGAGAGGTTTGATCTTTAAATGAAATCAATCTCCTTTTCCAATAACAACCATTCGATGCTCTGTAATACATTTTTGTTTATTATGTTTGCTGGGTTATTCTTAGCCTCTATTCAAAATGTACCTGTATATAAGTGACCAGCTTAAGAGCCTTTATAGATGCTAAATGCCAGACAGCTACCATAAGTTCGTTTTTTGTTGTTGCCGTTCAAGTATTTGTTTGTTACATGAGTATGTTTTGAATGTTACAAAAGAAGAATATTTTTCATCTAAACACTTGTAACGAAAGTATTTGGCTAAATGGCCAGTCGGTTGGTTGGCTGGCTGGCTCAATGGTCAAGTGTGTAATAAACGTCTAGTTGTTTAGAAACGAGTCGTCAGACTTTTGTGGGTCCAGTTGAGCCAGCAGACACTTGTTGGTTTTTCTATTCATGATTGTTACTTTTTTGTAGCTTTAGGAGCTGTTGTTGATTTATTTTGGTGTTTCCTCTAGTCTCACGTTTTTGTATTTAATTTTATTTATTTCGATATCAAATATCATATATCATATTTTATTTTATTTTGTGTTAATTTTGTTTGCGGTTTTTTGCTTTTGTAGTAACCTAATAACCACAATTGAAAGTGAAGTAGTATTGTGTGCCAAGGATTGTGAAAATGGGATTGTATTCACAAAAAAGATTAAAATTTGTTTAGAATTATATAGTTCGAAAGAATTATATAGTTAATGCAATATTTTGGAATTTCGACTGATTGTCCTCAAAGATATGAGGACAAAGATAATACGTTCATGTTTAAATACTTCCGCCGATAATTTACTTGTAGATCTTTTTTAGCAGAGAATTATTAAGGATTTCATATCTTAATCAATGATTTTAGATCACTTACTGCTGTGGACCGAATAGGGGGAGTAAGAAACGATTAATGAGTAAACAAATAAATATTTTTTTTTCAAAATTGTCCTAATTTAAAGAAAATTTTTTAAAACTGCTCAGGTATCGTGAATGTTATGAATATCAATTTTTCGATTGTCAACATTGCGTCAACTTTTCAACGAGACGCCACGCCAGTATACAAACTAAATATTAAAAGTAGCATATCTCAGAAACTGTAACAGCTAGAGTCCTCAAATTGTATATAGACTATTTTGAAATCCGTGTGAACATTTGGGCACCTCCCATATAAAGAAAATATTAAATCAGTTTATCTTACAAAATTAATAGTTGCAGCCCTAATGGATCAATTTTAGCATCATTATGAATATTTAAGACAAAATGGGTGGTTTAAAAATAGGGGCCACGCACCCTTCCTTCATAAATTAAATAAAAAAATTCGTATATCTGGGAAAATGACAGTGCTGGAATTCTTTAATTTTGCTCGGGCAAGACTAAATTCCATATTAAGAATTTGGTGGGAAATGGTCTGATTATAAAAAGAAGGCGTGGTACCTCCCATATGAAAAATTCCTATATGTGGGGAACTATTGGAGGTAGAATCCTCAAATTTTTCACGAACAACATCCATTGGCGGTTTTGAAATAATGGGCGTGGCATCTTCCATACAAAGTAGTTAGTTAGTTAGTTAGTTAGTTAGTTAGTTAGTTAGTTAGTTAGTTAGTTAGTTAGTTAGTTAGTTAGTTAGTAGTTACTAGTTAGTTAGTTAGTTAGTTAGTTAGTTAGTTAGTTAGTTAGTTAGTTAGTTAGTTAGTTAGTTAGTTAGTTAGTTAGTTAGTAGTTAGTTAGTTAGTAGTTAGTTAGTTAGTAGTTAGTTAGTTAGTTAGTTAGTTAGTTAGTTAGTTCGTTAGTTAGTTAGTTAGTTAGTTAGTTAGTTAGTTAGTTAGTAGTTAGTTAGTTAGTTAGTTAGTTAGTTAGTTAGTTAGTTAGTTAGTTAGTTAGTTAGTTAGTTAGTTAGTAGTTAGTTAGTTAGTTAGTTAGTAGTTAGTAGTTAGTTAGTTAGTTAGTTAGTTAGTTAGTTAGTTAGTTAGTTAGTTAGTTAGTTAGTTAGTTAGTTAGTTAGTTAGTTAGTTAGTTAGTTAGTTAGTTAGTTAGTTAGTTAGTTAGTTAGTTAGTTAGTTAGTTAGTTAGTTAGTTAGTTAGTTAGTTAGTTAGTTAGTAGTTAGTTAGTTAGTTAGTTAGTTAGTTAGTTAGTTAGTTAGTTAGTTAGTTAGTTAGTTAGTTAGTTAGTTAGTTAGTTAGTTAGTTAGTAGTTAGTTAGTTAGTTAGTTAGTTAGTTAGTTAGTTAGTTAGTTAGTTCTCTCTGGTGAAAAACGTAACCACACCCTCCGGTCTGACCTACTAGAAGACTAACTAAAAACCTATCGAAGACTAAAAATCTTTAGTTTCTCGATACCATTTCTTTAAATTTCACATAAAATAGGAAAATTTCAATTAAAATAAAAACTATTAGGGGAGTTTTAAAGTATGGAATTACAAAATACTTTTAAAAAATTCCTTAAAAATCTACAGAATAACAAAAAACTTAATTTCAAATAAAAAGCTCTTCGTATTCTTTTTATGTTTAACTACATGACAATCATGCCAATTAAATGCTTTCGAATTGTGCTCAAGTTTTATAAACGTGATCCAAAAAACTCACCAGACTTGATATATTGCAAGAACGTCAGGCTTGTTTACTATAAAAAGTAAAACATTTAAATCTTCGTTAAACAATTTCAGCACTTTTAAATAAATGTGACATTTACCAAAGAAATAAATCACAAAATATTATTGTTTGCACCTTTTCACAGTTATCTTACAGTGCTTTATAACATCTATTCAGAAGCTAAAATGTATATATGATTTATAATTATATACTGATCTCAGTCCTTCCGGTTATCTTTCTACACAAATCATTTTTATAACTTGAAACAAGAAACTGTGGGCGTTTTATTAGACAAGTATTTGAAAAATTACAGCAGTAAAAAAGTAACGGCGTAAACATGTCAATGGCTGTTAAACATCATCATAAATCACGCTTAATAACATCGTAAACAACTGACAACAAAAAGTCAGTCTATGTCAGTCAGCTGTTGTCTGAAAGAGTTGGTGTACAAGAAAACCGCAGCATTTGAATTCAAATAAAACAAAAGACTCAAGCAACAAACTTGAATACACACACCCACACACTGACAAACCAACATAAACTTGCACGACTGCAGTCTGCTTATTCTCTGTTTCTCTACTCATCTAAACGAAAAGAAAACAGACAGCAGAGTAATAATAAACAAACCAAATAAAATGATTATTTCAAGCTCAATTAAATTCATTCAATATTTATAAAAAAATACAAAGAAATCTATTGTTTTTTATTGTGATTTGTTTGTTTATTTCATTCATTCAGTTTGACTGTCATTTCAAAAGTTTTTCATCTTATTGAGGTAGATCAGAGAGAAGCGCGATCGGCGCGCTTCTCCTCAAGTAATAAAATGCAAATTTAATGAACAAATATATAAATAAATTAAAGAAAACAAATAAATAAAAACAAACGTGATGCAATTAATAAATACAAAAACAAGAACAAAAAAACTCTTGTTAGTTGTTTTAGTACTAACAAAAATAAACAATTTTTCACGCATAACAACAAAAATCTTTCTCTCTACCCCACTCTCTCTCTCATCAATATAATAACTATTAAATATAGTGAATCATTATCAATTTGGCGCTTTAAAAAAATAAAATGATCGACAATTTTTAATAAATGAATAAATTAACTAAAAATATGAAATGCAAAGCAAAAAGTCAAAAGCAAAATTTTAATTAAATTGAAAAATTATTTTAATGAAGCGCCATTATTACCTTTTTTTACAGTTGTTGTTTTTTATTTATAGTTGCAGTTTTTTTTTTGTTAATTTTTATTGCTTCTTGTTTCTTTTTTTTCTCGTTTGAGGTCATTAACACGCTATAAAAAGACAACAGCAATAACAATATTAGTAGATAAATATTAAATGATTGCTTAACAAATTAACAGTTGCAGTTTGTTTGCATAAATTAAATTATTGTTTTTTTTTGTTCAGTCTACAATTAAGTGATTGAATAAATTAGATTTTCATGATTGAAAGATACACATTTATTTAAGAAGTTTAAAGTAGTGGTCTTTAAAGAGTGATGTCTATTTAGCGGAAATAAGTTGTATTTCAAAAACCTTTGACAAATTTTTAAATTGAATATAGTGATCGATCTATTATAAAACTAGCCACAGATATTAACGTTTAATTAGCTGATATTTTAACGATAGTTTCCTTAAATGTTTAATATATGTCAAATCAAAACAGTTTTTTTTCGAATGTATTGGAATCAGTACTTCAACTGTTTTTGAAGGCAAAAAATAGAACTGATACTATTCACTAGGTAATAAACCTGCAAATATCACCAGCATTTTCACCACTTTTACAAAGGAAGTAAATTTAACCCTTGGCGTCGGGCACTATACAAAAATCTTGGGGTTCACATTTTTGACAACCTATTCACCTCCTCAGCTCATGCCACTGCAATCACGCACAAAACGCTAACCGGCAGCACTAAGGGTATGAATAAAGTAACTTTGTTGGCAACATATAAAACGATTGGTCGGTCAGTGGATAATTATGCTGCTCTAGTGATAAACAGTGAAGACTCATTCAAAGCTACCAAAATGCTGCCCTGAGAACTGTAACGGTCTGCTTATAAATTATATCAGAACATCAAATACATGAGGAATGGAAGGTCTTCCCAGTCATGGAGCACAATATCATGTTTACAAAATAGTTCCCCCTGGGATATCACCAGAGGAGTCATCCCAACTTTAACATCACACAGTTTGATGCTCCCCTGAGGCATATAAGGAGGAATCTTCTTATATATAAGGAAACATGTGCAGTGATGTGCAGGATCCAATAGATCAGTCTTTGTATCCGGTTGCATTTAATGAAATTCGTGCTAGGACGCCGTCCACCAGTCATAGTAGGCAAATAAGGAGAAAACCTGCCGCGGAAAACATGAGCAGTTCTGGCACAACTATCATCGGAATGGCTTAATGCTTACTGGTCACACATAGACCGTGCCTCAACATGTGGTCAAGGTCCCCATGGTACCCACCACATGCATATTCAATTGTTTGGCAAACCGTACTTCACTTTGTTCAATTGATTTATGAACACAATTAGTTGAAGTAGCACAATTGTTAGGGTTGGACATTGCTGTAGATGCCCCAACTATATTATTGTATAGTTTTAGCTGTTTCAACAACTAGACAATAAAATATTGATCGACTAGCTCGCTCCTCCAAGAATCAATAGAATTGCATAGGATCATATCATATAATGTAAACACATTTGGACTAATATTGTAATAAAAATGGAACCTAAGCACAAAAACTAGAACTCAAAAGTGGACTCCGACTTACATAACTGAGAACTAAACTGAATACCATTTTGTCAGCAGGATGATTCTATTCCATGGGTAATCCGTTTGGTAGTTAGATTTTAAAAAGATATTAGAACCATATTGGACTACTCCATTATGGACAGTGTTCAACATATTAAACATATTCAACATCAGACATCCCGTCAATACATATGGTCATGTTGAAATCATTGCATTACTAATACGACCTCGGCCACGTTATATCAGGACCAAACTTTGATCAGGTTTCAGCAGGAAACATCTCGGTTAAATCGAGCTTTATTAGTAGTAGTCACATCACTGATGGTATGGAAGTCTAATCCTAAAACTGTTCTGACTACAACAGCGTAATTCAGGGGGAAGTCATGGTAATTAAGATACCCGTAGAACAAATACATCCATTTAAATTCTTTTCTTCAAATTGAAGTACATCTCTAGGGGAGAAATTTTGCCCCATGTGTTGATGTTAGGAACAACCGCGCATTTCCAAAGGACATTAATACCCAAAATTTTAATAAGTTTGTCTATAGTATTAGCGTCCCCTTTACATATAAAGGAAAGAAAGATCTGAGTCATAACATAAGATGTGATAATGTATCCATTTGTTTATGAACCAAAATTGTCTCGACATGATTGGGCAGTAGCTGGGTAAAGTTTGTTATAATTTTGTAGATATATGGTTTACCGAAATCACCTGTATTACTTCAAGGTCAACCTGGCCTCTATATGATGCCCCTACGACAAGCTTACTGTTAAGTTTTCCTAGGGAGTTGATAAGAACTCTGTTATCGGTAATAACTAGACACTGTGCTATTGGAAATCATGGAAGGATAATGGGTTTCGAGTACAATGACTACTGCAGATGTTGCCATAATAAGGAAGAAGTGTAGACGACATCTCATCTCTACTATTGAGATCAATATTTTGGTTCTGCTGTTCTATCATATATGGTTTAACTCTGAAAGAATTTAGTAGTACTAAAAAGGACTCTTACGGCCTCTAGGTGGACCTTTTATACCCAAACCTAAGTTTCTACATTAACATGGCACATATTTGAAAGTATTAATATGTAGATATTTAAGTTAAAATATATTTTAGCTATAGACATGTTTTTGGGCATTTCTTGGTTCCATGACAGAAGAAATTGTTGGTCATCAGATCAACGATAAAGTTTAACGGCTTTTTATTTTAAGTTATAAATAGGTACATGTCCAACACATATTTTATTAATTCACTACAAAACTCGCACAATTAAGCTTTTACTGTATGTTAAATGAATGCACCACTCTTCCGCTAACATTTTTATAAATTTCACCAAAATTCCCTTTAACAATTTGTCCCAAATGCGGAAAGGTTTAAGAGTCATTGCAAAGTTTTCCAATATAAAATAAAGGTTGTGAACTATAATAAATTGTGACAAAAATTACTCTAATTTCTAAAGAAATTTCCCTCAAATTATTTTCCTTAAGGTTTGTGACTTAGCTAAATAAATAGCAAATGTCTAAGCTAAAACACCAACATACAATGCTTGTCAAACTGTGACTAGGGAAATTTACTTAACATTAATGTTAACTAACATAGTGATTGGAAATTTATTTATCTGTTATTTTCTTTTCTAACTTTTAGTCGCACACCTGGTTCTCGGCAACCCTCACCAGCTGAAGAAAACCTACCACGCCCTCCCACTCTACTCGATCCCAGCCAACATTCTGGTTTTCCACCACACGCCTTTAATCACATGTTGGGCGCTGCTGGCATGGATCATCCTGGCAATAATTCCGGTTCCGGTGGACCCGGTGCCCCTGGTCAACAAATGAATTCAACATTTACTCATCATCAAATGCCACAAATGAATCAACTACAACCGCCGGTCATGAATGGTGTGGGTGGCATGCAAATGGCACAGGTAAGAATTTTGGAATAGATTTGGAAATTGACGATTTAAAGGGTTCAGTTTGTAAAACAAGAAACAATATTTTTTTTGAGCAAAAGTTGCAATTATTCTAGTCTTTTTCGAAAATATTTGAAATTCTTGCTTTAGAACAAACCTGTGTATCTATTTTCAAAATAGATGCTTTATATTGTATTGTTGTTTCAGTTTACAATATTACCTTTTTAATTATTTAAGCTACTGTAGCTTGTTTGTTTAATGATTGCTTTTATTTTTATCAGAGTCCCATGTTAAATCATCAAGGTCAAGGCCCTAATCAAATGGAATCTCCTGGTAATCTATTGCAGCAACAACCACCAAATTTTGATGTTCAGGTAAGCAAATTTTTCGAAGATTTTTGTTCTAAAATATCTAGAAATAACTAATATAATAGTCTATGTACTACGCTATAGACAAGTCCAAAGATTAATACAATGAGCTATTCCATTGACTGCTCTAGAGACTCCTCTACTTTACTCTACTCCAAAGATTTGTTGATAGATTATGTAGTTCAAAGATTAGACTAAATACTACTTTTTAGACTAGTCTATTGGCTAATCTATAGACTGCTCTATAGACTAGTCTATAAACTTATTATTCTATCGATTACTCGACTATAGTCCAAAGATTAGTCTATTAACTACTTTATACTTATTATTTAATATTAGTATATTGACTTGTAAAAAGATTTGTCTATTGATTAGTCTAGAGACTAGTCTACTGACTAATCTATAGACTAGTCTATTGACTAATCTATAGATTAGTCTATTATCTAATCTATAGACTAGTCTATTAACTAATCTGTAGACTGGTCTATTAACTGCTCCATAAACTAGTCCTTATCTTTGAACTGCTCTAGAGACTAGTCTGTTGACTACTCTAGAGACTAGTCTATTGTCTACTCTATTGACTACTCTATAGACTACTCTATTGACTACTCAATAGACTAGTCTATTGACTACTCTATAGACTAGTCTATTGACTACTCTATAGACTACTCTATTGACTACTCAATAGACTAGTCTATTGACTACTCTATAGACTAGTCTATTGACTACTCTATAGACTAGTCTATTAACTACTCTATAGACTAGTCTATTGACTACTCTATGGACTAGTCTATTGACTACTCTATGGACTAGTCTATTGACTACTCTATGGACTAGTCTATTGACTACTCTATAGACTAGTCTATTGACTACTCTATAGACTAGTCTATTGACTACTCTATAGACTAGTCTATTGACTACTCTATAGACTAGTCAATTGACTACTCTATAGACTAGTCAATTGACTACTCTATAGACTAGTCAATTGACTACTCAATAGACTAGTCTATTGACTACTCTATAGACTAGTCTATATACTAGTCTATTGACTACTGTATAGACTAGTCTATTGACTACTCTATATACTAGTCTATTGACTAATCTTTAGATTTAGTCTATTGACTAAACTCTAGACTAGTTTATTGACTACTCTCTAAACTAGTCTATTGAGTAATCTATAGAATTGTCTTTTGACTAATGTATAGAATAGTCTATTGACTACTCTAAAGAATAGTATATTGGTTAGTCCAAAGATAAGTCTATTCACTACTCCATAGACAAGTCTATTGACTATTCCATAGTATATTTACTACTCTATAATCTACTCTATTGAATACTCCATAGGCTATAGACTAGTCTATACTATGTAAATAAAAACTAGAAAGAAAAAATATAAGAAAATAAAGTTCAAATCAAAGCGTTTAAGTCCTAACATAAACTTAATACATGATTTAAACAAATGCAACATATTTTTGGCTAGAAATAACCATTTAAAAGCCATATACTACATATAAAATTTTGATTATTTTAGGTTTTAGATATTTTTTTTCTACCGAGTGCATTACCCTCTATAAGATTCAACAAATGACATCGACACTTTAATCCCCCTGATTATAAAATACACTGGCTAACATATATTTCGACATTTACACATGTAGTATTTGTAGTTTATATTCAAATAGTTGTAGCAATTTCTAGACATTCAACAGCTCAAATACAACTTTCAAATCAAACACTTTAACACACATGTGGTGGTTGGCTTTAAGTCAAAACTTTATTTCATTTCAAATTCAAGTGAGAAAAAAAGTCAGTGAAATAAAAAACTCACAAACTTCTATAATATTAAACTGACTACAGTTTCCGATTTGTTGCAATATACTACAAAAAAATCTAAAATGGAATCCTTCTTGTGTCTATAGGAAGAAAAAGTCAAGTGCAAGAAAGATATGTACTTCATCATTATCGTCATCATCGTGGTTGTAATGTTTCCATTGTACATTCTTGTTGTTGTTAGTGGTTGGTTGCTGATGGTGTTGAGAATGTTTGGAACTGTATATTTGCTGTTCTTGTTTTTTATGGTTTCCAAGCAGATTGTGTGTAAAGTTTGTTGCAAAAATTGCCTGGTTTCATTTTGGCAAGTTGTTTTCGTTATTGTTGCTGTTCATATTTGCCTGCCTATACATATGTCTTCTTCTTTTTATTTGCTGTGATTCCGTCTGGGATCTATTTTATTAATTTGAATTTTATTTTCCTCTTTTTTTGCTATTTGTAGCGGACTTGCGACATCAATTTCCTCTTTTTATATTCCATAAGGAAATCTTATTTTAAAAGACATGCATATTTGGACAATGTGTTTGAAATTGTAAAAATTTGGTTAATTTGTCAGTTTTCTTTAAGGATATTCGCTTGACATTCGAAAAAAATAACTGTTTAATTATTTTGAACTTCTAAAGAGATTTAAATATGTATATAAACAATTTAGGAATATGGATAATCATTGAAACAGACAGTTGTTCCTGAATATTCTTTCGTTCCTCTTGTTTCTGCAAATCCCTGGTATTTACTGTTATCAGAGCGAGGTTTAAAAACGACCCAGAGAGTCGTTCCGAATCGCAATTGGATGTGCTAAGATCATCTACTTGTGGATCATCTACATGAGAAGATTAGGTTACTGTCAATTGTACAACATAATGTGTTTTTGACTAAAAAAAGTCATCAAGGTTTGACAACTGCCTATTCACTTCAACATCTGATACTCACAACGATATCCAGGATTACATTTCATCACAAATCGACCAATTGTCAGTTGCAACAAATGATGCTCGCCAAAGACATTATAAAGCTTCAGGTAGAATTGAGCTTTGGGCCAAATTAAGGCATTCTATATAGAACGAGGTCTCAATAACTCTCCTTAGACCTAGAGTTAACGACCGGTGGAGTATGAATCATTACCCATTAGCTATATGTATTAGAGCCCTGCATGAGTGACTTAAATAATAAATTAAAACATTTGATTTTTTTCAAACACTGTGTTTGACTCACTCATTGTTTTATGAATGAAATGAATAGTATATTTGAAAATAAGGAATGTTAGTCAATACTCAATTCAAACGAAACAAGTAATGAGAGTGTTTGTGTGATTCAATTCAAGTAGTATACAGTGAGTGAATCGAGTGAAAGCAAAACAATTTTTAAGTTCGACAAATTAACAGATTTTTTGAATATTACTTCGAATTTTCGAACTTAATTTCGAATAGTCGAAGATAATATAGTAGCGTCATCAACTGTACTTAACACTGCCAAATTTCAGCCAATTTGGTCCACGGAAACTGGTTTTATCAGCTTTAAATTTTTTTCGAACATGAGTTCGAATTTTCGAAAATTTTTTATTTAGTTTTTTGGACTCAAAGAATAATTTAAAAGCATAAAAAATTTTTCGAACATAACTTCGAATTTTCGAACTTAATTTCGAATATTCGAACATAATATTATCTTGTCATCAATTGTACTCAAGACTACCAAATTTCAGCGAATTCGGGCCACAGGAACTAGTTTTAACAGCATTCAAAATTTTCACCATTTATTCAAGAAAAAGTTTGAATCGATTCATTCGATTCAAACAATCTATTTTGTATTGTTTTAACATAAACAAATTGTTTACTCGCTCGATTTGAATGTAGTTGCACATTCACTTGATAGTACTCACAACGTTTGAGTATAACAAAACTTTGTAAATACTATTCTAAACAAACAATGAGTTGAGTGCAAAGCAATGAGTCACTCATTGTGTGTAGCAAATAGAGTTACTCATGCAGGGCCCTAATATGTATAGTGAAAAACTATATCCAAGGTATTCAAGATCTATGTCAGCACCATTAAGAGCTGTTTGGCTGGTTGGTTATTTAACGTGGTAGTCAACTGCGCGCGAACATTCAAGTAGAGTCGAAGAGACTCGGCTTTGACCGTACCACTCCAATCGTCAGAGTAGAATATTATTTTACTAGATCCAGCCTATAGCCCTGAGAAATTTCAAAGTATCAATTAAGAGCTGGTTGGTGCAATTGACAAATGTCCCTGTAGATCTACAAATTTGCATTCCATAGAGTTAAGACCGATTGAGCAAGGTTTTATTTCTCTAGATTGGTGCATCATATACTGACACAGTTTCACAGTAATAGTGAAACTGTTACAACAACAAAGTTTATTTTCCAAACAATTATTACTTTGTTCTATCTGCCAGACTTGGCACTATAACTTGGGCCAGTCCTCTATATCTTAGTGAATCGCCTATTTCCTAGTTGGCAGAGATATTAAGGTGTTACCAATACGTCTAGTCCGTCGTGATTGTAATATGATGAAATCTTTTGACTTGGAGTGTGGTCAGAGGACCGTATCTATCTAGTACTAGAGGCTTTTCACTGTAACTTGGGACAGTAAGCACTACTTTAGTTAATCGCCTATTACATTGGTGTTATGGTGACTAAGACCACAGAACCTTTTTTGGTGTAAGTGGTGGTTGAAACCAAAATCGCGGGAAGGGAATGTTGGTATAAAGACTGATGATAAGTTTAGCGATGTTGTGAATCAACAGGATATCTCAGAGAAATAAAAGCTGGACTTGGATTAAGTTAATATCACAAGAATGGTATGCAAAATGAAGCATGGGTATGGGGTCTTCACTTCACTCGAGTTCGATATCCTATGCATGTGTTACCGATGAAAATAACATCTTTGTCCGATTATTTTCAGGGTTTATTCTGTTCATACCAGAATTGCCGCAGTATGTCCACTGCGATCTCTTGGCTACCAAAAGCGTCTCTAGGAGTTGTAGCCAAATCAATAGAGGTCATTCTATTAGTTCGATAGTAGATTGTCTTCGAGGAATGACTTGAAGATTGACTGACATTCAGTAACGGTATTTGAGCTTAGGTACTCTGTGGTTGAAAAAGTACCATCATTGGATAGGGCTACACGCTAAATACTCACCTTAACCACCCGGATTTCTGTAACTAGGGATGGCCTATACCACTGTAATACTAAGACATACGAGTTCAACACTTGGATTCAAAAAAAAGCTTTTGCGTTCCATTTAACATTCAATTTATAGGCAAATACTATCAGGAGCACATTCATTTGGAGTTTTCATCCAACTAGAATGAGCCATTTTAATATAAGAGGCCAATGAATATGCCTTTAGGACAAGCAATAATCCAGTTAGTTTTTTTCAATTTATAACTTTTATTAAATTTAGGCAAAATATTATAACTTATAATAATTGACAATTTTAAACACTTAAAAATGTGGACAAGTTATTTTCGAATATTCAAATTTCGTTAAATTAACCTTATTCAAACAAATAAATATTTATTAAGGGTGGTCTTTAAAATATCCTTAAACAAATACCAACAAATCCTTTAAATATACTCCCAAAAATATAAAAGAAAAGATGAAAAACCAAATTTAAGCTTAACTACCATTTGTGGCCATATTAAGTCACAAACTGAGCCACATGACAACGGCGAAGACTAGGCACTGCACCACAGCAACGTAATCTAGATAAAGGAGAAAAAAATCATAGACTAAGAATTCTGACAAAGAAATTCCAACAGCCTGGAAGGCAGGCACTTCAACACATGTAGACAATGTTAACGACTCAACGACACAAATGAAACAATCACTATTGATTTTCAATTTGGTAACAGTTAAAACAAAAACACGAAAAAAATGTTACAACAAAAATTGCTTTTTTGTAACAAAAAGCTTAAAGGAAGGAAATGTTCGTAGTAGAAAAACAAACGAAACGGAATGGATCAAGTAAAACACTTTTACACAAAAATTGTAATACATTACATATAAACGTGTGCAGCGAGTGCTTGCCTGCCACTGCAACATGACTGTATATGGTCTTAACGAAAAAGGCTTTTGCTGAAATAAATATAAAACGTTTGAAAAAATATCAATGGAATTGCAATGGCAAGAGGGGATTCCTCGCTTTTTTCCAGCATTTATTTTATGCTATTTTGCAAGGAAGTAAAACAATGTAATGTACACATTGAAAAAAAAGCTCACAAAAAAACATAAAAGCACAGTGCCTTCTATAGGCAACAAATTAAGCAGAAACTTTTGTGTAACGTGTGCAATCATGCTAAAACCTGTCTTTTTCTTTCTGCTTACTTTTTGCATTGAAACCACTGTTGGATAATTTTATCCTGTAAAATGTTTTAACAAAAAAAAATTATTTTTATAAAAAAAACTCGGGTATTTAGGGGCTGCAGTTGGGATTTTTTGGGATTTTACTAAAGTATCAAAAGCAAAGAACAAACGCACAATGTCTGTCTCACATTTGCAACATCATGTTGCAGCAATTCTTAATGCTTTCTTTTTTTTTTCTTTCCTCTATAGAAATCTACATATATTTTCAGTTTTTGTATGGTTTTGCTGGCAATTTTCAAGCCAAAAACTTTAAAAGCATTGAAAAGCAATTTTGCGGCTAATAAATCCGATTTTCTACCCTTTTTTATTTATTTTTGTTTCTTTTCTCATGTGTTTTTTTATTTTGTTGCAACTTTATGCAATAAATTGTGCATTTGCAACATTGACTCGGTACGACTGACTACAGTATGCAATTTACTGCAAGTGCAAATGAACAAATGGCTATTTACAATTAACCATGCCTTTCCCTTACTTCCTCCCTCTCTTCCTATCAGGCTTTTATTCATTGATACCTACCCACCGACTGCCTATGAATGAATGGTTTTTGTTAAATATTATGCAACTTGCCTGCCTGACTTCCCACTCTGCGTCGGCTCCCTTTACATACCTTTAAATCTAAAGAGGCTTGCTACAACATCAAATGGGGCTGGCAAAAAATATAGTAATGAAAACTGTGAAAAAAAAGAAAAGTTTACTGTTAAAATTTGTTACAAGATAAAAGTGAATGAAGCAACCAATTGCTACAAATAAGAGAACAAAAATATATAGTATTTAAAATACCTACCTGGAATTCAGGTCATTAAATTTATTTCATGAAATTTCCAATGCTTACACTCTATATGTGTGTACAATCTTTTGTAATTGAAGAAATATATATAAATTATTCAAAGAATTTAAGGTTTTAATACCATCGCCAGAATTGAAAGTTCAAAAGCAACAATTTAGCCAATAAATTTTCAGCAATTAAAAAAGCTTTATGAGAAACATTTTGTTTAAAGGTTTGTAGTAAGAGTGGCAATGGAAAAATTGAAAAATTCTTTTAATTTCATTAGTTTGCAAAGGCTTTGGAAAAAGCTTTATCTTGAAACTTGTAACTTCTTTTTGCTAGAAAATATTATTGTAAATTTCTACACTGAGAAAAGCTTTATCTAGCTTTGTACGGTATGAAAGCTATTTGTTAAACATAACTTTAAATTTGCCATATATAATATGCTTTAGCTTTTGATTTGTTTTAAAATATTAATAAAAGTTTAAAGCTTTGTATTTTAAAAATTCACAAAAGAATTAAATTTTACACAGCTTTTAAACTAATAACAAGCTTTCAGGTGTAAACTCTTAGAATTAAAAATAACAAAAAGCTTTATATTTAAAAAATTCAAAATTTAAGCCTCAAATTTCTCAAGACATTAAACAAATTTTAAAAAATTTGTTCTTAAAATATAAAAGAAAGCCGCAGTTAAACTTAAAAAAGTAAGCTTTGGAAATCAATTACTCTATTTTTAATCAAGTTTATTTATTTTGTTTTTTAAAATAAGTAAAACTTTTAAAAAATTTTTTTATTATTACTTTTGATATTAAAGCTTTTTTAAAATTATCGACTAATATGGAGCATTAAAAGTTTAATGTTAATAAAAAAACTTTTTTAAAAGCTTAGTTTAGTATTCAAGTTCAATAAATATTGGAAAAAGCTTTTAGTAAAATATTAATTTTTAGTTCGGAAGTTCAAAGTTAATTGTAATTTTTTATCTTTCAATAAATCATTCGATATTTTTGCAAAATCTGGTGACTTATGCAAGCATGACGAAAGCTCTGCAGGAAAACTTTAAAAGCTTAAGCTTTTATTCAAATGAAGGTGAACAATTCAAAAAGTTTATTACCGAAAAACATTTCAGTATAAAAAGTACTAAAACTTTTAGTGAAGAAAACGCCTCTATGTGATTTTTGCGATTCTGCCATCTGTAGCATTTGTATAAAACGACTATTATCGATTCAAGCTTCGCATTGCCTATAGCGCCCATTCTGAAATCAGCTAAAGGTAATAAGCTTTTAAAAAGTTGACATATAAGCAAAAGCTTTAATAATGATGATTTCAAATAACAAAAGCTTATGAGTTAGAAATGTTTAAAGTGGTTACTTGTGTTATGATCTGGTGTCGAAAAGTTGAAGAGCTAACAACTTCAAGCTATTGGGAAGCTTTTATGGCTTTACTATATGATAAGAAACTAAAATAACTATTGAATTGACTAAAATGTTAGGTTTTGGATTAAAGTTTAATAATTTTTTTTTACCAATAAGCTTAAATATATCACTGAAAAGCTTAAGCTTAATTAAAAGAATTTCAAATAACAAATGACTTTGAGTTAAAAGTTTTAAAAAGTTAAAGCTTTTGAGTTAAAAATGTTTAAAGCTGTTGCTTGTGTTATACTTTGATTTCGAAAAGTTAAAGAGCTAACAACTTCAAGTTTCTTCGAAACCTATATGACTTAACTATATGATAAGATATAAATTAAAACTATTGAGTTGTAAGTTTTGGATTAAAGTTTATTAGATTTTTTTTTACCAATAAGCTGAAATGTTTGCATTATAGCAGAAAGTCGAGAAAGCCTTTTTTTTAAACAAAAGCTCTTAGTTTGTTTGTTAGAGAGGGATTCCATAAAAGCAGTAAGACGAAAAAAGCTTTTATACAGCAAAAGCTCTTAGTTTGTTTATTTTTTGTATAATTTCCTGTATGATTTCTGATAAATTTTATAAGATATTTATTTACCTTGTGATTTAATATTCTCTAAAATATTTTTATTTTCTTTCAATTAAAAATTACTTTTTTTCCAAAATTCACTTAAAGCTTTTGAGATTAATTAAAATTTCTTTACTGTTTGCCAAACAAACAAGATTGAGTGCTCAATGACTTTGTTGTGGTTTAAATATTGACAGAAATTTGTTTTTTTTTATATTTCCTCTAACACTTCTTAAGTGTTTTAAGTTTTTATGATTTTCTTAATTGTTTTAATAATGTTTTAATTAAATTTTGTTACAAACAAAAAACAGAAAATTTTTATTTTTATGCTCTGTTTATTAAACATTTTTTTTTAATTTTTTAACGATTTCTTAGTGTTTCTTAAATATTTTTTTCTGCGCGATTTTCAACACCTAATAATTGTTTTTGCATTGGTTTTGTATATAAAATTTTTATGATGAAAAACTTAAAATAATTATTTTTCAATTTTGCTGTTTTTTATGTTAGTGATTGTGTATGTGATTTTGTTTTATTATTATAAAAATTATATTATTGTTGTAATTGTATCAATATACAAAATTGTTGGCGTGTGTTTTTATAAAAATGTTAGTACTTAACAAAAAATTGCAAAAATCATTTTGATTTTTTAATTTAGTTTTTATATAAGAAAAAAATACCCTACTGTTGAAAATTGAGGAAAATTTTGTTTAAATTTGTTTGTTTTAATAACCCCTCGAACTACCAGTTTACCTTAACCGATTTTTCACTGTTTTCCATTTTATATGGCTCATAGTTTTCCCAATTTATTGTGGAATAATTATTTTGTGGTTTTCTTAAATTTATTTGTTTATGAAAAAAAACCTTAAAACCTAATAAAGCTAAAATGCAAAAAAAAAAAATAATAATAAAAAAATAACCATAATTTGAATTACAACATAATTTCGTTGAGTACACAATAAAACAGAAAAATAATCAAAATTAAACAATAATAATTAAATTTTATAAACCATTTAAAACTGAACCAACCACACACAATCGTCAGAACAAAACCGTAAATTTTAACTTGAACAACAGGTGAAATCATTGAGCTTTCATTCAAAATATACACAGAGGGAAAAATAAATATACACGCCTGGTACCAAATTGGCACCAAACTGTTTATAATTTTTCAATACCATCCGTTGTCAAAGTATATACATACATACGTACGTCAACACTATGTAATGTTGACAACATTGCAACAATTCGTTGTCGAAATCTAAATTTTATACACATCCGTTGTCTAATTGTTAACAAACGTGGTAAGCTCACTATTGACCAACAATCCGTTGCCATGTTGTACATAGTGTTGTCGTAAGTATGTATATACTTTGACAACGGATGTTATTGAAAAATTATAAACTCTTTGGTTTCAATTTGGTACCAGGAGTGTATATTTCCTTTTCCCTCTGTGTAGTTTTCTGAAAATTCAATTTAAACAATTTGTTTTATTTGTTTATTAGTTAACAAACTACACATAATATTTAATTAAAATTATCATTGTCCTGTTGCTGTAGGCAACCCAACAAAACATCCCTTTTTATTTAGCTGGACAAATGTTTTTTAACCACAAACAAAATTTTTGGCTGAATTTTTGTTAAAAAAAATATTCCAATTTTTTCCCCTTTTCATTTATTTTGTTTAACAAATAAAACGTGATATTCTGTTGATTTTATGTAATGAAATATTTTTTTATTCATTAAATAATAATACCACACGTTTGACTGTACGCAACACCTTTAGATGGATTATATTTTAAAACCCCACTCTTCTTGATTTTTATTTTATTGGTATTTTAAACTTTTGTTAAAATTCTAAATAATTTTTTTTGGAATTATCACGAATTCTATTTGACATTCTCCATTAAACATTGACAATTGGCAATTGTCAATCAATAGGAAAATATGATTTACAATAGAAGAGCTATGTGAGCGAAATATTAAGGGTATTCACTTCATAAGTTATGAATTTTATTTGTATATATTTTTGGAAAGTATTTGGTTCAAAATATATTTATATAAATTGTAATCTTTGGCTCTTCCAATTCAAAAGTTTGTGACTCTGGATTAGACCAAGCTATAGAGTCGACTATAGATCAATCTATAGACTAGATTAGGTAGGACACTAAACACCACGATCCTGTTTTGGATATTTTGTGCAACTCGTAACTTTACACACACCAGGTTCAATTCACGCATGAAAAAAATAAAAATATTCAAAGGTGGAATGTGAAGAATAGGCCCAATCACATAGGTGGGACATTTTCTGATGGCCCCCGTTATAGAGGCACATATGAGACTATAAATTGTGTCCAGAGAAGCCCGAGTGGTTGCCTACTCCACCTTATGCTACGAGGCTAAGGCATCATATGTCAAAATGGGCTTTATTATGATATTAAAAGTCCATGAGATCATTTTCGGTTTTAGACCCCTTGTACACCAAAATAGCTTTTGGCATATAATGATCTAATGGATCTATTGATCGTACTGGATACATGTAAGTTACAATTTAGGGATTCGTTGAGAATGATCCCTAAGTATTTGACTTCTTCCCAGAACTTAATAATAGAACCATTTAGTTGTTTCGACAAGTATCAGATATCTACGTCTAGTAAATGGCACAAGAATGGTCTTTGAGGGGTTAATTGTTAGCCCTATTTCCTGTAATCCTTTTCGATATCCTTACATCGTCGAACCCTTTGATAGATATGACAAGGTCGTCGGCATAAGCATATATACGTTAAGTTTTTCTAGTAGACTATCAATGATAAATATCCTTAAGGAGGCGATAATACGGCTTCTTAAGGACAGACTCTAGTGGCCCATATGGTTTTCGATTTTCCACAAAGGTCAACCTTAATGACTCTTGATGTTAGCATTTTCAGTGTTAAGTGTGATGTATATAGCATCATATGACGTGTTATCGTAGGCTCCTTGTATGTCTATAAAAGCACATAGGGCTATTTGTTTGGAACCCAGGCCCTTCTTAATTCTCGCCGTAACATAATGTATAGCAGTCACTGTAGATTTGCCGGATTGGTAGCCAAATTGAAATCGGTGAATTGGGTTCATTTGAAGATAGATTTCCCTAATGTAATTTTCAAGTAGTTTTTCCATTGTCTTCAGGAAAAACGAGCATAAGCTAATTGGTTTATAGGATTTTGGCATATGTTCAGATTTGCCACTGGCCTTTGATATGAAGACCACTTCAACTTCACGTCATGAGTTAGGCAGGGTATGTGCTGCAAAGATGTCTCACCTTTTGTTTGTTTTGTTGTAGAATGCAAGAGAAAATGCCATCAGGTCCAGGAGATTTATATGTGCTAAAAGTTGAAAGTGTCCATGATACTCCTTCCCTGAAGACTTTTTCCGCCAGACCCCTATCCTTATAGCTCAACAAAGGTAAGCAAAAAGTTGTTGGAGTTATATTCCGTACGATTCCGTATACGTTCCATCAGCTCGTTTCAACATACAGAGATCATTTGTATGCTCTCGTGAAAAGGCTCTTTGCAGTCTCATGGCCTTAGGAAACTAGTCAATTTTGTCGCAATATTGGCCTTTTTGATTTCCTGATTTCATTATTAAAATCAGTGCAGTTCCCCAATTCAGAAATTGTTTAGCGTACTAGGTGTAGGGCATCATGTCCATGACAAAAAGCTGAAATTATCATGTCTTATCTTAAGTCATAATGGAAATTTAATTAGTGTTAGCAGATGTGCCCCTATAGTGTGAGGTCTCCTTCTGCCTTTATTTAAAAATATTTGGGTTGTTTCGAATTTTTTACGAATATTTGTTTCGATATTCGGTTTCATGAAGACTCTAGCTAATATTATTTGTTATAGCTTTCAAATAAATCATTTTTATTCATAACGTTTTTAATGTTTGTTTCCTTCTTCTTTATAATGGCTCATAGCACTCTTTTTATTCTTAAAAAGCTTCTTCTTTTTGCACATTTCTGTGTGTATTTTGTGTGAAGGTGTTGAAAAAAGATTGCCAAATAATTGTAGACCATGATTTTGATGTTTTATTAAAATGTAAAAAAGTTGTTTTTTTTTTATTGGGCATCACGTTTTTAATATGTTCTTTTTATGAACGCATTTACATACATTTTGGCTTTTTGTAAGAAACAGATTTTGTTGCCATGACATACATAAATCCAATAAAATTTATAAGTTTAAATGTATGATTATGTGGGTTCAGTTAAGAAAAGTTTGTTTTTTTAAGAAGGAAAATCTAAATTTTTAATAATTATTAAACCTTAAACATATCAAGACTTTGAATTTAAAATCTAGTTAATTTCTCTTTTTTTATTGCTTCAAAAACTGTGACAATATTTTTCCAAACTTTTGAAATATTCTACATAATTTCTTTTAAATTCTAAGGTTTTATTTATATTTTTTTCGTCGTCATAAACTACTTTTGATTTTCAATTTCATTTTTAACAAATATTTTTTATATATTATATCCATTTAATTAAAAACCCCCTAAAAAATATAGCGGGATAAATCGTTTACATGCAAGAGAATATAGGAAAAACAAATTTTCATGTCACATGCAATATGTAGATTTTCGTTTTCAATATTATTATAGGATTGTTCTTGTACTCTAGTAAACTTATTTTTTTTATATCGTTTCATTTGAATTCCTTTTAGCACTTGAATCTAATAAAACAAAAATATTTTTCAATGAATGAATTGGATACAAAAAATTGCATTGAATTGTTATGTGGAGGTATTTAAATCGATACATCATACACATTTATACCATACAACAGTGGTAGGCTTAGAGAGAACATGCCTTATACGTATTCAGTAAACTATACCATAGACTAGACCAGCGGTTCCCACCGTTTTTTACTTCGCGGACCCCTTGAGGAGTTTATTCAATTTCACGGACCCCCATACATATTTTGATATCTTATTGTTATCAATAATTGTTCATCCGAATATTGTCTTAGTCCTAGTCCATAAACCCTATAAAATATTCCCGCACATTGAGAATATTTAGTATTTCGGAGATGTTTTCAATTGCAAGGTTTTAAATATAGAATGACTTCTAACATGATGTTTAATTTTATGATCGTGAGAGCTTTCATGTTCATTTCTGGTCAAGGTAGCGAAAAGGTTTCAGTATTGTCGACATGTGCTTAAAGAGTCATGTTTCTAAATTTTTTTGCGATTGCATAGGAGTGAGCTGAGTATGTAAGCTAAGTTTTCGGGAAAATATGTGAAAGTTAGACTTCTTCGATGTTGTTGCGGAATGCGTTACCCACATAAAATATGACCTGAACTCTTTGCGAATGTACTGTGAATTTGGATCATAAATTTGAATTTTAAAATACCTACGAATTATTTTACTGCGTGGTTTTGACTATTTACGCAAAACGCTATGAATTTTCTGATGTTGATTTAATAATATTGGACAACAAAATGAAGTTAAAATCTGTGTATCACGTCGGAATGGAATATTTATATTTCATATTCCGGGATACCAGTATTAGTATTTAATTCTAAGGCAAATCATTATCCGTCTGATATAAAAACATTTATTTCGATACATATACATTTATAAAAATTACAAATCAAGTAATACTTTACATTATAAAAGTGAAACAATAAATTTGTAGGGCCTAGCTTCATCCTGATAAACGACCGAAACAATAAAATTCAAAAAGTCACCAACAAACCTGGGATTATTGAATAAAAATTGTGTATTTTAGTATTTATGAAAAATTTGGAGAATATTTTTTATTCATGATTTTTTTCGTTCGTCTTCGCGGACCCCCTAGGATTTTGCTACGGACCACTAGGGGTCCGCGGACCCCCTTTTGGGAACCGTTGGACTAGACTATACTATAAACTAGACTATACTATAGACTAGACTATCTTCTAGGCCATAATTTAGACTATACTATAGAATAGACTCTAGACTATACCATAGACTAGACTCTAGACTATACTATAGACTAGACTATAGAGTAGACTATAGACTAGACTTTAGATTAGACTATAGACTAGACTATAGACTAGACTATAGACTAGACTATACACTAGACTATACACCAGACTATAGACTAGACTATTGACTAGACTATAGACTAGACTATAGACTAGACTATAGACTAGACTATAGACTAGACTATAGACTAGACTATAGACTAGACTATAGACTAGACTATAGACTAGACTATAGACTAGACTATAGACTAGACTATAGACTAGACTATAGACTAGACTATAGACTAGACTATAGACTAGACTATAGACTAGACTATAGACTAGACTATAGACTAGACTATAGACTAGACTATAGACTAGACTATAGACTAGACTATAGACTAGACTATAGACTAGACTATAGAGACTAGACTATAGACTAGACTATAGACTAGACTATAGACTAGACTATAGACTAGACTATAGACAAGACTATAGACTAGACTATAGACTAGACTATAGACTAGACTATAGACTAGACTATAGACTAGACTATAGACTAGACTATAGACTAGACTATAGACTAGACTATAGACTAGACTATAGACTAGACTATAGACTAGACTATAGACTAGACTATAGACTAGACTATAGACTAGACTAGACTAGACTATAGACTAGACTATAGACTAGACTATAGACTAGACTATAGACTAGACTATAGACTAGACTATAGACTAGACTATAGACTAGACTATAGACTAGACTATAGACTAGACTATAGACTAGACTATAGACTAGACTATAGACTAGACTATAGACTAGACTATAGACTAGACTATAGACTAGACTATAGACTAGACTATAGACTAGACTATAGACTAGACTATAGACTAGACTATAGACTAGACTATAGACTAGACTATAGACTAGACTATAGACTAGACTATAGAACTAGACTATAGACTAGACTATAGACTAGACTATAGACTAGACTATAGACTAGACTATAGACTAGACTATAGACTAGACTATAGACTAGACTATAGACTAGACTATAGACTAGACTATAGACTAGACTATAGACTAGACTATAGACTAGACTATAGACTAGACTATAGACTAGACTATAGACTAGACTATAGACTAGACTATAGACTAGACTATAGACTAGACTATAGACTAAGACTATAGACTAGACTATAGACTAGACTATAGACTAGACTATAGACTAGACTATAGACTAGACTATAGACTAGACTATAGACTAGACTATAGACTAGACTATAGACTAGACTATAGACTAGACTATAGACTAGACTATAGACTAGACTATAGACTAGACTATAGACTAGACTATAGACTAGACTATAGACTAGACTATAGACTAGACTATAGACTAGACTATAGACTAGACTATAGACTAGACTATAGACTAGACTATAGACTAGACTATAGACTAGACTATAGACTAGACTATACACGAGACTATAGACTAGACTTTAGACTAGACTATAGACTAGACTATAGACTAGACTATAGACTAGACTATAGACTAGACTATAGACTAGACTATAGACTAGACTATAGACTAGACTATAGACTAGACTATAGACTAGACTATAGACTAGACTATAGACTAGACTATAGACTAGACTATAGACTAGACCAGCGGTTCCCACCGTTTTTTACTTCGCGGACCCCTTGAGGAGTTTATTCAATTTCACGGACCCCCATACATATTTTGATATCTTATTGTTATCAATAATTGTTCATCCGAATATTGTCTTAGTCCTAGTCCATAAACCCTATAAAATATTCCCGCACATTGAGAATATTTAGTATTTCGGAGATGTTTTCAATTGCAAGGTTTTAAATATAGAATGACTTCTAACATGATGTTTAATTTTATGATCGTGAGAGCTTTCATGTTCATTTCTGGTCAAGGTAGCGAAAAGGTTTCAGTATTGTCGACATGTGCTTAAAGAGTCATGTTTCTAAATTTTTTTGCGATTGCATAGGAGTGAGCTGAGTATGTAAGCTAAGTTTTCGGGAAAATATGTGAAAGTTAGACTTCTTCGATGTTGTTGCGGAATGCGTTACCCACATAAAATATGACCTGAACTCTTTGCGAATGTACTGTGAATTTGGATCATAAATTTGAATTTTAAAATACCTACGAATTATTTTACTGCGTGGTTTTGACTATTTACGCAAAACGCTATGAATTTTCTGATGTTGATTTAATAATATTGGACAACAAAATGAAGTTAAAATCTGTGTATCACGTCGGAATGGAATATTTATATTTCATATTCCGGGATACCAGTATCAGTATTTAATTCTAAGGCAAATCATTATCCGTCTGATATAAAAACATTTATTTCGATACATATACATTTATAAAAATTACAAATCAAGTAATACTTTACATTATAAAAGTGAAACAATAAATTTGTAGGGCCTAGCTTCATCCTGATAAACGACCGAAACAATAAAATTCAAAAAGTCACCAACAAACCTGGGATTATTGAATAAAAATTGTGTATTTTAGTATTTATGAAAAATTTGGAGAATATTTTTTATTCATGATTTTTTTCGTTCGTCTTCGCGGACCCCCTAGGATTTTGCTACGGACCACTAGGGGTCCGCGGACCCCCTTTTGGGAACCGTTGGACTAGACTATAGACTATAGACTAAACTATAGACTAGACTATAGACTAGACTATAGACTATAGACTAGACTATAGACTAGACTATAGACTAGACTATAGACTAGACTATAGACTAGACTATAGACTAGACTATGGACTAGACTATAGACTAGACTATAGACTAGTCTATAGTTCTGAATTAGTTCGGAAGATAGCTCGTCGACTCCTGTGGGTTACAAATGCCAACCAATGTCATGCCCACACAGAGCACATACCTGAAATTGTTTTATACTATACATATACATTTTTAGGCTATTGATATATGTTTTTGTTACTCTAGAAGAGTAATCCAGCACGGAAATACTCATATTTTCCAATGAAAAACGACCTAAAGTATAATTTAAACAATCAGATATTAAAATATAAAAAAAACATAACAATTTATTATAGGTTTATAAAACAAATTTGGACACAAAATCTTTGCTATAAAACTCTTATAAATGATTATGAATAAGTATCTAGAAGGATTTCAAAATATGAAAGCTATTGATCTTACCATAAGCAGCAATCATATAATTATTTAAATTCTGAAGTACAGCCTCCAACATTTTTTTTTAATATTTCGATCTTAAGTCCTTTTTTCCTTAAAACCCAACAGTTTTTTTAGGAGAAATAAATATTCCTACGAATATGAGAATTATTTTTTATTGGTCTATGTATTGTATATGTATGTATTTATTTCATAAAATAACATGTCTGTCAGGTTTTCAACGTGAATATTTTTTATTGTAATTTTTTTTATTATTATTTTAAGTATTATATGATGATGATGACACCTTGTCGAGCAGAGAAAAATATATGAAGTACTTGTATCAACATGATATTTATTTGATAGTATCAAAATAAAATTATTATTTATTATATAAAAAAAAAAAAAAAAAATAAAATTTCAAAATTTAATTAAGTTTTATTGTAAAAATATTGGAAAAATCGTATTGTGAAATAGTTTTTATTTAAATTTCATTAAAAAATTATTTTACATCAATGTAATATTTGGCGACTTCACCCTAGGAGGAGCATTTTTTACACTTGAAATTAATTCAATGCAAATATTATTATTGTCATATTCTATTACCATACAAAATCTGTTTTAATAACTAATTTAATAAAAATATTCAAAAAAAACTAAAATATTTCTACGAATTTTATAAAAATTAACCTTTTTATTTCCAATCTTATGTTCCATTAAACGAAGAAGAAAACGAAAAATTGCTTAATGTATCAATTACACGGGTCTTAAGTTAATCATAATGAGCTGAGTTGCTCCCTTTTTTTAGACACCCAATAATATATATTTCCGGGTTTATAGAGCCTGATAGTTGACTGCTTTAGCACAATGGCTTGCCATACAAGAAGCATGTTGGGAAATTTTGATAATTTTTTGTCCGCTATTATTCTTGCTTATTACCTCATCCATCAGCCGCATGCAAGTCTTGACTATTATAAAATTTGATTTAAATTTTTCTGCTTCTAAGTTCTTTTCCGAATTGCGAACTGTAACTTTCTGAACTTTATACGATATCAATCCAACATTAGCTTTGTCTCTGCTCATAAAAGAATCAGAGCTTTTCTAATGCAAGTTTTTGGTGATCTTCGAAACAGCTGTTCGACTTATTTTGTGTTATTTGCTAGACCATTTTTCTTCCCGATCCAGTTTTACAACATTATCTGGATACTTTCTTCGACTCATAAGATCAACCATTTGTGAAAAGTTAACGAAAATTTCAAAGTTTCGTTAAACATTGATACTTTATGGGAAATTTTCTATAAGTCGAAGAATTTTTCGAAGATTTCAATGTTAATATAAATCTTGTAATAAAAATTCTTCCCTTAATAATCATCATTTATTATCTCATATAATACAAACTTGTAATAAGTACATATTTAAAAAAAAAAAAAATTATTTAAAAAGAAAACGAATCCCGTTTTGTAATTTTCAAAATGTATTTAAAAACACTCTTTCTTTCCTTCTTTCTCATTCTGTAAACGAAAATATCATTTATTATTTACATTACTTTTGATTTCAAAGCCACAAATATCTAGTGTGACATTCGAGTTTTGTTTCTCTTTTAGAAGCATTAATTCATTCATTCCTTCCTTCCTTTTTGCTGGTATCCTTGTAATATTCTAATTTGTAATTTTCTTTTAGTCATTTAGTTTCTTTTTCTAAAGATATTTCAAAATTTAAACAATGTGTTCATTTACAGTGACCAACACAAAAACACCCACCACTACCCACCCATCAGCATTATCTACTCAAATTTCTTTCATTATGTATCTTTTTAGAAAAGAGTATCATCTGCATTTTTTTGTGCTCTCTACACTCTTCTTTTATTAATAAATTATCATTATTTTAAAGCAGTCACTGTGATGACGTCTTTTTTTTACTCTTTTTCGCTGCATTATTCATGATGCATTCTACTCATTATTGACATCATTGTATTTCTCCCATGCTATGGCGTTGCTTTATACGCTCGCTTGTTCGTTTGTACAATCATTCTTTCACTCCCTCTTTGTTTTAAAGGTAACAAATCAAACACAAAGAAAAACTGACATTTTATTATCAACTTGAAACAAAAGTTCTTGGTTTTTTTTCTTCATGTATTATTTTCCGCTGTGGTTTTTTGCTTTTAGTTGTTTTTCCTATAATTTCCATTTTAATACTCTAATGAATTACGTCCACACTAAAACAATAATTAAAATAATGAATAATGTAAATGAATGTTTAGTGGGGACTGTGCAAAAGGAGATAATAAATGAACACTTGCTTGAAGGAAAGGGAAAGAGAGGGAAAGAGAGAGACAGAGAACGAGAGAGTACAACACTGATGTTATTTACATAGAGAATTTTCTTTGGAGTTTCCTCTTGATTACTTTATTTAATCCATTGCTGCTAACACAATATCAAATGTTTTGTTAAAAGTGGTTCATTTATTCCGATTTTTGACAATCAGCTGTTTGTTTTATATAATTATTTGTTATTTGAATTTATAACCTACGTTTTAAGGACTGAGTCAGAAAAAACTTATGCACACTCTTCTAGCCAAAACATATTATAATTTTTTGAAACACATTAGCTTTAAAACGTATGTCAGATACATATTATATTTTTAAATCATTAATTTTCAACTGCTTTTTCGGGCATAAAGACCTTTGACTTTCATTAAAATAGCAAAACATTACAGAATAGACTATAGACCAGACTATAGAATATACTAGACTATAGACTAGACTGTAGACTAGACTATAGAGTAGACTATAGACTAGACTATAGACTAGATTATAGACTAGACTATAGACTAGACTATAGACTAGACTATAGACTAGACTATAGACTAGACTATAGACTAGACTATAGACTAGACTATAGACTAGACTATAGACTAGACTATAGACTAGACTATAGACTAGACTATAGACTAGACTATAGACTAGACTATAGACTAGACTATAGACTAGACTATAGACTAGACTATAGACTAGACTATAGACTAGACTATAGACTAGACTATAGACTAGACTATAGACTAGACTATAGACTAGACTATAGACTAGACTATAGACTAGACTATAGACTAGACTATAGACTAGACTATAGACTAGACTATAGACTAGACTATAGACTAGACTATAGACTAGACTATAGACTAGACTATAGACTAGACTATAGACTAGACTATAGACTAGACTATAGACTAGACTATAGACTAGACTATAGACTAGACTATAGACTAGACTATAGAATAGACTAGACTATAGACTAGACTATAGACTAGACTATAGACTAGACTATAGACTAGACTATAGACTAGACTATAGACTAGACTATAGACTAGACTATAGACTAGACTAATAGACTAGACTATAGACTAGACTATAGACTAGACTATAGACTAGACTATAGACTAGACTATAGACTAGACTATAGACTAGACTATAGACTAGACTATAGACTAGACTATAGACTAGACTATAGACTAGACTATAGACTAGACTATAGACTAGACTATAGACTAGACTATAGACTAGACTATAGACTAGACTATAGACTAGACTATAGACTAGACTATAGACTAGACTATAGACTAGACTAGACATAGACTAGACTATAGACTAGACTATAGACTAGACTATAGACTAGACTATAGACTAGACTATAGACTAGACTATAGACTAGACTATAGACTAGACTATAGACTAGACTATAGACTAGACTATAGACTAGACTATAGACTAGACTATAGACTAGACTATAGACTAGACTATAGACTAGACTATAGACTAGACTATAGACTAGACTATAGACTAGACTATAGACTAGACTATAGACTAGACTATAGACTAGACTATAGACTAGACTATAGACTAGACTATAGACTAGACTATAGACTAGACTATAGACTAGACTATAGACTAGACTATAGACTAGACTATAGACTAGACTATAGACTAGACTATAGACTAGACTATAGACTAGACTATAGACTAGACTATAGACTAGACTATAGACTAGACTATAGACTAGACTATAGACTAGACTACAGACTAGACTATAGACTAGACTATAGACTAGACTATAGACTAGACTATAGACTAGACTATAGACTAGACTATAGACTAGACTATAGACTAGACTATAGACTAGACTATAGACTAGACTATAGACTAGACTATAGACTAGACTATAGACTAGACTATACACTAGACTATAGACTAGACTATAGACTAGACTATAGACTAGACTATAGACTAGACTATAGACTAGACTATAGACTAGACTATAGACTAGACTATAGACTAGACTATAGACTAGACTATAGACTAGACTATAGACTAGACTATAGACTAGACTATAGTCTAGACTATAGACTAGACTATAGACTAGACTATAGACTAGACTATAGACTAGACTATAGACTAGACTATAGACTAGACTATAGATTAGACTATAGACTAGACTATAGACTAGACTATAGACTAGACTATAGACTAGACTATAGACTAGAATATAGACTAGACTATAGACTAGACTATAGACTAGACTATAGACTAGACTATAGACTAGACTATAGACTAGACTATAGACTAGACTATAGACTAGACTATAGACTAGACTATAGACTAGACTATAGACTAGACTATAGACTAGACTATAGACTAGACTATAGACTAGACTATAGACTAGACTATAGACTAGACTATAGACTAGACTATAGACTAGACTATAGACTAGACTATAGACTAGACTATAGACTAGACTATAGACTAGACTATAGACTAGACTATAGACTAGACTATAGACTAGACTATAGACTAGACTATAGACTAGACTATAGACTAGACTATAGACTAGACCATAGACTAGACTATAGACTAGACTATAGACTAGACTATAGACTAGACTATAGACTAGACCATAGACTAGACTATAGACTAGACTATAGACTAGACTATAGACTAGACTATAGACTAGACTATAGACTAGACTATAGACTAGACTATAGACTAGACTATAGACTAGACTATAGACTAGACTATAGACTAGACTATAGACTAGACTGTAGACTAGACTATAGACTAGACTATAGACTAGACTATAGACTAGACTATAGACTAGACTATAGACTAGACTATAGACTAGACTATAGACTAGACTATAGACTAGACTATAGACTAGACTATAGACTAGACTATAGACTAGACTATAGACTAGACTATACTAGACTATAGACTAGACTATAGACTAGACTATAGACTAGACTAGACTATAGACTAGACTATAGACTAGACTATAGACTAGACTATAGACTAGACTATAGACTAGACTATAGACTAGACTATAGACTAGACTATAGACTAGACTATAGACTAGACTATAGACTAGACTATAGACTAGACTATAGACTAGACTATAGACTAGACTATAGACTAGACTATAGACTAGACTAAAGACAATACTATAGCCGAAGCACAGGAAAGGTGTCTCAGAACATGTCCGACTCTTAGGTTCAGTGGACTACCTTGTCCAAAAGCACAAGAACAAGACTGTAGACTAGTCTATAGTTTAGTCTATAAAATTCTTAATAATAAATAAAAATGTGTAGTATTTTGTTGATGCATACCATTAGGGGCCCCTTGCTTTGTATACATATTTATTCACTCATCCATACAGTTAAAACTAAAAAGTTTGTTTTTTGAAGCAGTCACAAAAAATTAAGTAATTGTTGCTTATTCCCATAGAACTCAACACCAAACAAAATTGGGGCGAGAAAACAGAGGGTCACGGTGTTTGTATTAGAAGTAGTTTCAGTTTCAGCCAAAAAAGGAAAAACTTTTTTTCTGTATTATTTTGGTTGTCATGTTAATGCGTGACTGTTCATGTATGTGTGGCGATAAGTTGCTTTCAAAACAACATTAACTTTAACTTCAGTGTTAAAGTGGGAAAATAATAAACTGTCTCATACATATCAGCAAATGTGGTGCCCTGCAAGTATTGAAAACGTGACTATGATGACAAGGGTCTTCTTAGCAATAAAAATTGACATTAGTTTTTACCAAAACTCTTTGCATTACCAATAACTAGTGAAATCGCTGGTATATTACAATTAACGTTATATTAAAGATCTAAATAACTTTGATGTGAGAGCGTTCATTATTTGTTTAGGAAATATTTAAATTATTTTTTTTAACTTTAAAACCTTTAAAACTGCAGGACATTTTTGTATCAAGAGTTATTTACTTTTTAAAACTCCATTGTTCTGTTTTTTTTTTGTTTTTGTTTGAAATCACGCGAATTGTTTAAATGTGTTAGTAATAAATATAATAATATACAGTTAGTTTTTGTTTTATTTGCTGCAGTTTAAGGAAAAAGTTTTGAATTTATTCTACAACAACAGCTACTAGTACAACGTATGAAAGTTCAGGTGTTGGTTGCAAGTTGAATGATGGATGGCATTAAATTAAATTGCAGTTTTCAAATCAGTTTGTTTTCTATTATACTTCTTTTTTTCGCTCTAAAAGTATTAAAAGTAAATAATAATATTTATTAGTGTATTTATTAAAGTAGTATAAACTGCGCCAAAAAGTATGTTTTTGAGGATGTGTGATGTTTGTTTGAATGTTGAAAGGAGGGCAAGGAATAGCAAGCATTTGAGGTATAAAAGAAAGGATTTAAGTGTAAAGTTTTAGAAACTAAAGTTCACATTTTACTATGGAAATATGAAATGTACTTTTTTTTAGAGTAGGAGTATTGAAATAACTATTTAAATAATGAATATTTGAAATTGCTTACCTAAAAGTATGCTTTAAAAATCTCATGACTTTTCAAATTCAAGGTGAGTTATAAAGAATTTAGCGCTCATTTTTGGAAGTTGAAGGCGATAGGAAAAGGTTTTTCACACTCCCTGACAAACGTAGTGCCTTCATAGATCCTAGCGACGTAACTGATACAGAATATTTTTTTGAAATCAAACTTTGAAAAGATCTGTAAGAGGAATTTCATATAGAAGAAATGTTTAGGAAAAGCTGCAAATATGATTCTATTTATAGAGGGGCTATAATAATAAAGCTATTTTTTAAAAAAGCTTTTGAAGAAAGTTTCCCTAAATAATAAAGCATATCTTAAGGCTTTTATAAAATAGCAAATCATTGCCTATTCAATTTGGAATTTAGCAGTCAAAAGAAATCAACACCGATTCTGTAGATTACTGAATACGACTGATGAAAAACAAACGCGCTTTTTCGTTTTGAAATTAATAATAAAATAAATTCTAAACTTTTATGTATAACTCGTTATGATCATTGTCAACATCATTATGCAAGTTATTGTAAGCAAAACAATAAGTGTCATTTTCTTTTCATAGTCATGATATAATATTTTCCTTAGTTTTACTCTTTTTTCCATTGTAATGAATACATTCAGTGTTTTATAGCTTAAAATATTATAATTTTGTATGCATTCAGAAAAATACGCTGTGACATTAGCTTGTGTTTTTGTTTTTACGCTTCGCCTAAAAGTTTGCAACACAAAAACCCTTTTCAAAAATATTAATGGACACCAAAGGAATAGAGTATAATAGCAAAAATGAGGAGAGCAAAAAAAGAAGAAGAAAACTAAGTAAGTCTAAAGAAGAATAGAAAAATGACATAACAAGACTTCATAATTTTGATTGACAAATGTCTATCAGGCTTTATAAGGAAACAAGGGAGTATCGAATGGAAATAGAGAAGAGTATAGGAAAGAGAAAAAAAAAAATAAAGTAAAAGTAAAATTAAGCCCCTACAGAAAAATATATGAAATGAACAAACATTTATAACGAATTTTCTAAAACCTCGAAATAGTTAAAAGCCAGCAAGGCGTAGAAAGCGGGGCAAGAGCAAGGCAGGGCACATAAATTATGGGTCTTGCAAAGCTGTTTCAAAAGAAACGAACAACAACAGCAACAATAGCAAAAATTGTCATTCATTAGGAAAAAATAGCAGAAAATATTGTATTATTCAAAATAATCGTGGCATATAATAAACTTCATCATCATCATCATCCTTATTGTCATAATCATCACATTCAACAGTATGACATTAGCAGCAGCAATTTGAGTAGTATAGGGATGGCATAATGATGGCGTTTCTATTAAGTGGGTAAAAAATGTCACTTAAGTTGAAATATTTTCATTTTCTTGTTTATATTTTTCTTTATTGTTTGTTATTTTTTTTTCCTCTCCCTTTTGTGACTCAAAGGACTTGTTAGGTTAAAAAAACACAACTCATACCGGGTTACAAAAAAAGAAAAAAACTGGAAATAAAAGCAAAAATGACGCAATGTTTCTTATTATTTAAATAGGGTGTGTTGGCGGCATTCAAGGAAAGTATAATTTCTATACAGATGGAAACAAAAAAAAAAACATGACTTGAAAATATTGTTAAGGGTGTCTGTAAGAAAAAAAAATGATTTCTCCAAGGATATTTATGTCCTATAAAACAAATATTTGTAAAAATATTAATAAAATAATTAGTTTTTAAACAAACTGCATTTGAATTAACAAAATCGCTTAAAAAATAAAGATTCTAGAGATATATTACATAGCAAGATAAGTCATAATTAATATTAATCATACGTCATGTTGTGCAATTTTAAACAAATAAGAGAATTTATAATTAATTGTAATATTTATAATATTTTTCTCTCCGATTCTAATAAAAATTAACCTAATTGTTAGAAAAAAAATAAAACCTTAGTAGTTTTGGCTTTTCCTCTCTTTTTGGGACACCCTAAAACAAACCACATACATTTGTTTAAATAAAAACAACGCGAAAAAATATGTGTAACATAAACTTTAACTTTCAACAATAAAAAAAAAAACCATTGATATTTGTATGACAAAACAAAAAATAAATATAAAAGAAAATGGAAAGAGATAGAAAACATTATTTACATTATTATTTTATATTCTTTTTAATGCGCAATAATGACACACTCATTGTTTAAATATTGTACTTAAATATTTCATATTTTTTTCCTCAACTTTAGTCTTTCACCTAAATACTAGAAACTAGAATTTCTGTCATAATTAACATCAAATCGAAAGTTTATAAATGTTTACTTTAAATACTTGAAGCATATACCGCACAATACTGATAATATTTACTCCTAAAAGTATGCACTTGTGTTTTATTTTTAGTTATGCGCGCATACTTAAGCTATGTCTTGACAAAAGGTGTGTTCTGGTTTATGTGTTTTATTGTTTCTGTTTGTAGATTTATCATTAGTTTGCTATTTTTTTTTTTCTAATTAGAATTTCTAAGAATATAGGGAGTAAATGTGGGAATATGAACACTTTACTGTTACCAGCAAATTAGTAAAATTATATTCTAGAAAATAAATCTTAAATGTGTTGCTCCACTAGACTTTTTAGTTAGTATAGTCAGTGTTATACACAGAGGGAAAAAATACGTTTTCAAATTATACCCGCTTGGTACCAAATTGACACCGAAGTGTTTATAATTTTTCAATAACATCCGTTGTCAAAGTATGTACGGATAAAAAAACACTACGTTATCAAAACAAACAAAAAATAATAATGTGTTACCAAAGTGACAAATCTATGTTGTCAAATAGAATGTTGCGTTGTCGAATTGACAACGATTTGTTCTCGAAATCACAACGATGCATTGCCCAAATGACACAAAGAGCAATCGAAATGACAAAAAAAGCAATGCTGCACAGTGGTATAGGAAAAAAAAAAGAGGGAAATAATTCGGTAACTTCTAAACGGTTAATCCGATTTTAATGAAATTTGGTGTGCACAAAGAGGAGGTGTTGTCGAGTTTAGGTTTTGAATTTGGACCTTATAGGCCAACCAGGGGCCCGGCGGGGGGTCATCAAATTAGGACACCTCGGCTATGTTAAATTTTTAAAACGATCCTATTTCTTCATTTGAGTTCCGATTTAAAAAAAATTTCGTCATAGCAGTAAATTATCTCTTATAGTTTAGGAGATATTCGCATTTGAAAATTAAAATTTTAAAATTTTTACCGTCCTTACTTTAGTTTTTTTTGATAATAGCAGGTCCAAATATTCCCGATTTTCGCCATTTTTTTTTATTCGCTTAACAACAAGTTTATATATCAAGCAGTGAAAGAATTATGTAAAAATCATGACTGAGTCCAAAGTTATAGGCATTTTAATTTAAAAAATTAAAAAAAGGCGATTTTTTGTCATTTTTTTGGGAAAAAAGTATCTTTTTCTTTTTAAGTTATCTAAAAAGTTTCTAAGAAGATGTATATAGAATTTATACTTTTTGGAAAGCTGACTTTACATAAAGTACGATAAATGAAACAAAACCTAAAAATTTTTGATACCGAGGGGACCAGGTCCATCCAAAAAAACCCTATTTTTTATGGAAAATTAAATTTTGAGCAAAAATTCTCAAATCGCATAGTCGATATCAAATTATAGTGACCTGTTTTATATGACCCAATATGTTCTTAATCATTTTGTAACGGGTTTCGATAACCCCGCCCCTGGTATGGATATAATAGGCAAAAAACTAAAAAATCCCATTTTTGGGATTTTTTAAAACTTTTTTGGGAATTCCGGGATTTCTAATAAGAAAATTCGAAATTTTGATTTAATTTTGGATTTTAAGTAAAAAAATCTACCTAACTGTAAAATTTCATCAAAAAATATTCATAAATAAAATTTTTATTGCAATTAGAAAAATTTGTATCTTCGCAAAAACTGAATAAAAAACATTTTTTAATTTTTTTTAAAAAAAGTATTCCGCGAATTTTTTAATTTTCAAAAATTATATACAGTTTTGAAAAATAGACAAAATTACCTTTCCATTGATATATAACATGCCTACCTAATGTTTTTTAAGTGACAAATTAATTAGGGAAAACTCAACATCTTTTAGAAAATTTGCCTAGCACTATTATTTTCATCCATAAGGTTAACTCTTAAATTTGTTACATATATGGATGAAAATAATAGTGCTAGGTAAATTTTCTAAAAGATGTTGAGTTTTCCCTAATTAATTTGTCACTTAAAAAACATTAGGTAGGCATGTTATATATCAATGGAAAGGTAATTTTGTCTATTTTTCAAAACTGTATATAATTTTTGAAAATTAAAAAATTCGCGGAATACTTTTTTTAAAAAAAATTAAAAAATGTTTTTTATTCAGTTTTTGCGAAGATACAAATTTTTCAAATTGCAATAAAAATTTTATTTATGAATATTTTTTGATGAAATTTTACAGTTAGGTAGATTTTTTTACTCAAAATCCAAAATTAAATAAAAATTTCGAATTTTCTTATTAGAAATCCCGGAATTCCCAAAAAAGTTTTAAAAAATCCCAAAAATGGGATTTTTTGGTTTTTTGCCTATTATATCCATACCAGGGGCGGGGTTATCGAAACCCGTTACAAAATGATTAAGAACTTATTGGGTCATATAAAACAGGTCACTATAATTTGATATCGACTATGCGATTTGAGAATTTTTGCTCAAAATTTAATTTTCCATAAAAAATAGGGTTTTTTTGGATGGACCTGGTCCCCTCGGTATCAAAAATTTTTAGGTTTTGTTTCATTTATCGTATTTTATGTAAAGTCAGCTTTCCAAAAAGTATAAATTCTATATACATCTTCTTAGAAACTTTTTAGATAACTTAAAATGAAAAAGATACTTTTTTCCCAAAAAAATGACAAAAAATCGCCTTTTTTTAATTTTTTAAATTTAAATGCCTATAACTTTGGACTCAGTCATGATTTTTACATAATTCTTTCACTGCTTGGCATATAAACTTGTTGTTAAGCAAATAAAAAAAAATGGCGAAAATCGGAAATATTTGGACCTGCTATTATCAAAAAAACTAAAGTAAGGACGGTAAAAATTTTAAAATTTTAATATTCAAATGCGAATATCTCCTAAACTATAAGAGATAATTTACTGCTACGACATTTTTTATAGTGCTCGATGAGGAGATTCTATATACGAAATTTTTTTTAAATCGGAACTCAAATGAAGAAATAGGATCGTTTTAAAAATTTAACATAGCCGAGGTGTCCTAATTTGAGGACCCCCCGCCGGGCCCCTGGTTGGCCTATAAGGTCCAAATTCAAAACCTAAACTCGACAACACCTCCTCTTTGTGCATACCAAATTTCATTAAAATCGGATTAACCGTTTAGAAGTTACCGAATTATTTCCCTCTTTTTTTTTTCCTATACCACTGTGTGCTGGTTGTCGAAATTATTACTGGGTGTTATTTAAATGTTATGCACATTCGTTGTATAAATGTTAACAAACGTGGTAAGCTCACTCTCGTCAAGGGATTATATCAATTTCAGTACTTTTAGAACGGTGAAAAAGGGCTTCAGTTTTGGTGAAAATTCCTCTCCTTTTGCTGCCTTTTTTGCAGTTTATCATTTATTTTCTCTTTAACTATGTTGTAATTAATCAAACTACTTTTGCATTAGAAAAATTTGTGAAAAATTAAAGGATTTAAAAAGAATTTAATAAAGTTACCCATAATTAATATCAATCATGCGCACTAGTCTAGTGTGTTATTTTAATAGAAACATCTAAAAAATATGCGAGTCACGTCATTATGATCTAAATTGAAGACAAATTTCATATCAAGTTAGGCTAAATTGAAATTAGGATTTATACTACATTAAATCCTCTACATGAAAACGGGGAGAGTAGTTTTCAATGGTTCAATGATGTTATCATCCGATGTTTAGAAACTCAGTTTCCTGAACGTAGTTCCTTAGAACTTGTCAAGAAGTGGTCATGAGGAAGGCTTTATCTGGAAGAACATTGTCAAGAAATTTAACTTTTATTTCTAGATAAGACTTACAATGACAAATAAAGTGTTCCAGAGTTTCACTGTCTACTCTGCTTTCCCTATATTTGTGAATTTCGTGTGTCCAAATTTTATCGACTATTCAGTTCCAGTTGCGTCCAACGGTTTAGCATTTGACGTTTTATTTGTCTTTATAGACGATAACTAGTTGAGTGGTCTAGTACCCATATGGTGTAAAAGTTACCATCAATTTCGGTCTGCAGAATGCGATCAGCAGTTAGCAGGGTTAAATTTTATTATTCTAAGGAAAAGAAAGATTTATTTTTTTCCCGGATTAGCATTGGTCATGTGGGCCAGCTTAAAAGCGTTTTCAGGGCTTCCTCGGCCTTCTACACAAGAAACTTGGATCCTTTTCCCTTTGATGTAATACAACATCATCTGCATAGCAAAATGGTATAAGTCCTTTATCGGTTAGGGTGCTCAGAGGGCTAATACTCATAGTTAATCTGAGTAAAGGGAGGAAAAGGATACTCTGTGGTGTGTGTACAGTGAAATACCCTCTTCCTTACAGTTATATCTTACACCTTGGAACTTTAACATCTCATTCTTAGCATGTAGTTGATCATGGTGCGTCCGATCAAAAGGAACTGGTATAAGGATTAGATATGATAACAGTTGTATGTTATTGCTTACAGAAGTTACAATATTTTTAATTTAATTGTAGGAAAATTATTTTTTTTTGTATATTTGTATAGCACTAACTCATTTATATCAAGACTTCAGTAATTTTTAAAACAGTTTTCAAAATTATTTTATATACATTTTTAAATAATTAATAATAATATTTTCATTTAGTTAATTATAATCCCTTCTTTTTGCATTTCATTTTAGGTAAGACAACCGTTTTAATGTTCCCAACAACAATGGTTTTCAGTAAGTAGTGATTGCAACATTCTTCTATAATAGTGTCATTTAATTGCTCTATACTGTTTTTATTCACATCAATTTCATTTGCTCTTTTTTGCTATGAATTACAATTTTTATACAAATAATCTGTTTTAATTAACAGCATATTATCTAAATCTAAAATGTTTTATAAAACTTTTAGAAAAATGTTTTATAAAACTTTTAGAAAAAAAAAAAACAAATATAAGTATGTATATTGCATACATTTAGGTATTTAGCAAATTACTTGCAACACTTGCAAGCATACATTTAGGCAAATGTGACAACATCAAAAGATTTTCAAACAAATTTCGAAATTACCAAATGAATTAAAACAGACTTTGGGTAAATAGTTTAAGCCAAAAACAACACACAAATCTTGTTCTTTCAAATAAAACCCTTATAACCTCATTTTCTCACAGTTTATAATAACGGCAAACTGACCTGCTGTCTGTCTGCCTGTCTGTCCATCCGTCTGACCACATAACAAAAGACTTTGATTTAAATCTACTTGTTCTTCAATCTATCGATCTAGTCTTCTTAACCACCAGAATCTGAAATGGAAAAACTTTTTCTTTTGGGGTTTGTTGTCTGTCATGCATACAACTTGTATTCTCATGTTATGACACACACAAACACACACTCTCTGAGATGAAGTTTTGCTTTAACAAATTTTTAAATTGTTTTGGTCATTTAAAGTAGCAGTGAGCAGTTTTTTAATCTTTTGGGATAAAAACTTTTTTCATTTTAACAACAATATTGACTTTGGTGTCTGTGTGTCAGAGAGTATTTGTTATGAAATATATTTAGAGTTGAATTTTATTTGATATTATTACTAATGAATCAATTTCATTTAAAATTACCATAAAGAAAATGAAACTAAATAGGGGCATTTATAAAGTGTCTGCTGTTAAGTTATTAGAAGGAAGTTATTTTTAAGTTGCTTGTAAGCTGTATTCTTCAAGTTTTAAATGTTTTATCCCCATTTTCTCAATGCTTGGTTATCGCAACAATATAATGACAGATTTCATACAAAACTTCTGAATAGTAGACAGAACAGTGCTAGAATTGGACAATAAGACGGGTGATGCAAAACTTTCCAAACACTTATTTCTAAATTATTAAAAAATTCTTTTATTAAAAAATGTTCGCTGACCATGACATCTTTGTCTACCGTGTCAAAATCATATTGAAACTGATGGAACATGTTCACCATAAGCTTCGGTAATAATCGGTATAATTAATTGTTTGATAACAGTCTTCATAGGCTGAAAGCTGTGATACACGGTTGTCAGATCTTACAACGTTGTCAGTAAAATTTGCAGAAAAAGTCTAAAAATCGTGTGAACTTATAATTTTTCTTTTGCAACGTTATCAGCATTACTGACAATGTTGCACGATAAAATTTGTTAGTTGACACTGTTGTTAGACATTTTCTTTACATTTTACTGCCAACGTTGTAAGATTTAACAATCGTGTATACATAGCTTAACGCCTCGTTGCAAAAAAGTTGTTCGTTTAGAGCGTTCAAGCTCCATTTCGTAGGACATGCAAAATCAAAATAAAGTCTCTCGTCTTCAATTCGTATGATACTCAAAGCTTTTGGTTGTATTCTCCAGTTTGCAAACCTTTTGAAATAGTACAGTCTGTAATTTCAATAAAGTTTCTTAATATATAAAATATATGTATTACAAAAGGTTTTCGTACTTTCGTAAAATTAGAAAAGAGTTTGATACGATAATGGTTCGTATTATGCACGAAATTTTCATAAATATTACTAAAAAGTAACTACGACATTTTTATGAGAAGAGTATGAATGTCGTAGTGCTTTACGTGAGTACCTGCCGTTGGCCTACGTCACGGTGGTCTTTTTCAACCACTGGGTGAGCTTTGTGACGACTCACCATGAATACCGGTCTAATATACGCGCACTTTGCTCAAGTACGCTAGCTATCTAATCTCTGATCATTGCTGTTCCGTTGCTTAACTTCCGAGATGTAAAACATCACTTCCGTTTACAACCAAGTAGATGGGATGTCCTCTGTTGAGTCGGCAACAGCGCCTAGAGACATAACCGGTAGACCGAAGTACGAATCCATCAAATAAGCCGATACTTTGTTCTTACTCACTGTGGTCTGGACAAGGAAGAACAATTCATTTAACCCAGCACACTTCTCATTCATCCGACACACTCATAAGAGAAAAACATACGAGACGCTTATTCTAGGTAAACGTACCATATAAATTTAACATTTCCAACGCTTAGTCCCACAGTCACTCCTCTGTGGGGTATCAGTTGTCTCGGCAACATCACCAAACTTATCCCGAAATATTGAATTTACCTTACATCAGTCCTTTAACCGCCACTTACTCTCCCCGCGAATTTGGGTTTAAACCACAGCCACTACGTGGATCCGAAGGAACCTCAACCAACTGACCAGCCAGTCCTGCGGGCAACTCGCCATCCGTAGTACCAGATTACGTGGTTCTCTGGTTAGACCCCATGTCAAATCATACCAACTACTAGCCGAGGAGTGAAGTGACATCACTAGTTTATAGTCCCGGCAGACTAGAGGTATTGGTAACACCAAGATGCGGATCTATCATCAAGGAAACATGCCCGGGGGATGAAAAGGCTATATGTATATAAGTTTGTCATACCGATTGCAATTTCCACAATATAATTTTCCGACCCCATAAAGTATATATTCTGGATAGCGGAGTCGATTAAGCCATGCCCGTCTATCTGTCCGTCTGTGTGTCTATTGAAATCAGTTTTCTGAAGACCCCAGATAGCTTCGGTATCCAAATCTTTAATAATTCTGTCAGACATGCTTTCGAGAAGTTTTCTATTTAAAATCAGCAAAATCCATCCATAACTAAGGGAGATATAAGCAAGAAAGTGAATATTTTGCATGCCGAAACAAGATAATAACAACAACGCAGATATTGTGCTTGATTGTATGTGAGTACGTTGTTGTTGTTGCTCATTAACGATTAAAAACACATGCTTTCTTTTTCGAGATATTTTCACCTAAATCTTGAAAACTCATGGTTTTTGGTATTGTGCCAAAATTTTCGTTTTTCCAACAAATGACGTCCTATTACTTAGAGCCTCGATATAAAGATAGAAAATATTATTTATGTTTTATCTTTTAAAACAAGTTCACTATAATTAATCTATTTTAACAATAGTTGTGGCAGGAAAGAGTTAAAAATAATTTTCAAAAATAAAATTTCTAAAACCCGAACTTTGCAAAAAATCACTGAAACCAACAGTTGTTTATAAATTATTTATAAATTCTTCCCCTTCTCAACTCCATAAATAGCTGAAGCCTAAAAGTTCTTATTTAACTTTAACTCTCGTAAATAGTTTTTCGCTTTTATCTCCCACACTTTTTTTAAACGAAAGCCAAAAAGAAACGGTATTAGTGGAACCGGATATAGTGTTGGTTACAGCATAAGTGTATGTGTGTGTATGTGTTTTTGTGGGTGAATATGTGTGGTTGGTTTTAACACTTGTCTTTTTAAATGCTTTGGCTTTATTATATTTTTCCTTTACTTTTCATGTGTGTGTTTAGTTTGGTATGTCTACTACTTTTTCCTCTTTCAGTATGATGTGTGTGTGTGTTTAGAAAAGTTTTGTTGGAATAGATGTTTTTTTATCCAAAACTTAACTAAAGTTAGTTGTTGGCTGCTGATACCAAAGAATTGAAGAGAATGAAGAAAAAACATCAACACAACAACTTTTGGCTTAGAAAAGTTTAGACTTTTTTTACGCTTGAAAGTTTTTTTTTCCAAACATACTTGAAATATTTTCTGTTTTTTGCATAAGCTCCGAGAAAGGCAGGGAGTCGATAGTTTAGTTCTAACTAATATGAATTGTGGACACTATTTTTGGTACTTTACGGGATCTACATATATCTTTAAGAAAATATCTAATATATCGCTTTTGCAAATTAGTACCAAAAAAGTACTTTTTTATTTGTCTTTAGTTTTAGATCATGATTAGATCATAATTTTTTCAACCCAGATTTAATATTTTATAACTAAATCTATATTAAGTGTTCACAGCAAAAAAAGTACCATTTTTATATATCCTGGGTACAAAACGTACTTTTCATCCCTTTTATTTTGTGTTAACTAAGTGTAAGAGTTTGTATGTGTAAAACTGTGGTTAAAGCACAGATTTTGTGTTGGATTGTTGTTTCCCTAGATTTTTGTAGTTTCAATTTACAATGAAATTTGTTGTGGTTTCTAAAATAGCACAGTTAAATTGGTTTAAAAAAGTATTTCTTAAATAAATTTAAAATTTATTTATAAATCTTACAGAACTCACATAAAATTTTTTATAAAACTGTTAAAAAAAAAGATTACATTAAGTTCACCCTTTTACGTTCTTCATTATTAAATTACACTTGCAATTTCTTACTTCTCATGACCCATTTCGCCTTACTTCCCTGCTGCTCTCTCTCTACTAATTGTTTTAAAATTATTAGATTTTGATTTGATTTTCTTAGGCTGTGCTATTCACATGTTTTCTCCCTCATTTATTAACAACTTTTTACTTTAAAAACACATTGAAACTTTTCTGAATTTACCCCCTCTTGGCTTTCAATTCATTTATTTACTCATATGTCTGTTTGTGTGTAATGTTGTAATGTTGTTAGAAAAAATCTAATGTTTAAAAAGCTTTTTGTTATAAAACTAATAGAAGAGAACAATTTAATAATAAGAAAAAGTAAAAAATGTAAAGAAAAATAGAAAAGTGCAAAAAAGACTAAAAGGTCTTCTAATCAATTTCGAAATGTTGTAAATGTAATTTATATATGAATGAGAAGACTACTTGTCGGTAGGAGCTTTTCCATATCAACATACAAGATAAGTTTTACTCGGCTACACTCTGGCAGGTGGGAGTAAAGTAAGAAGCTATTAATCTACACATTTGTTAGAATTAGATTTCCATTTAAGAAGACAATTGTCTTCCCCATAGTGAGACGTTCCTTGACTATGACATGACTTCAATAGATTTTATCTTTGAATCTTCGAAAGCTCTCTTTTTGATCATAGCACCTAAAGATTTTTATATCAAATAATCCTGATGAAAATATTTTGAGAGTGATCTTTACAAGGGAAAAGATATGGTGTACATATTGATTCAAACAGTCGAATGATCGATCTAGAGATGCTCTTGATCTTGTTCTACAGAAGATCATTGTCATCTTTAACATCGCTAGAGACTGCTGAAGGATGTAAGACAACACCACGATTCGGAGATTTTAGACTACGCGCTTCTGAAAATCCGTGGGTCCATGGGGACCTATCTATTTTAATATTGTTTGTGTAAAGTTATTTTTGTTATCCATGAATAAGAAAATTGTTATTAATTTGGAGAGGAATGCCGAATTGCTTTACGTGAGTACCTTCCGTGTTGGCCTATATCACGGTGGTCTTTTTCAAGCAATGGGTGAGCTTTGTGAAGACCGCCCCTTCAATCTTCAATGAAGAAATCAGGTGGCAATTTTCGTACATGGCTAAGCCGGTCCACGTACAAGCACTTTGCTGAAGTACCCAGGCTATCTAATCTCTGACCATTGTTGTCCCGTTGCTTAACTTTCGAGATGTAAAACATCACTTCCATTTACAACCACGCAAATGGGATGGCCTCTGTTGATTCGTCATCAGCACCTAGAGACGTAACCGGTAGACCGAAGTCCGAATCCATCAAATAAGCCGAGACTTTGTTTTTACTCACAGTGACACACTGTGGTAATTCTGATATGAACAGAGTTTACTCTGAACGCTTAGTCCCACAGTCACTCTTCTCTGGGGTATCTGTTGTTTCGGCAACAGCACCGAACTTTTCCCGAAATATTGACTTTACCTTACATCAGTCCTTTAACCGTCACTTACTCTCCCCGCGAATTTGGGCCACTACGTGGATCCCGAAGTTACCTCAACCAAGTGACCAGCCAGGACATAGTCCTGCGGGCAACTGGCCACCCGTAGTACCAGATTATGTTATCTGGTTAGACCCCGTATCAAATGTGGAGAGGAATGTAACAACACAACATTTTTTCCAAAAACTAGGTATGGATCCCTAGATCCGCCGCTCATTGAAGCAGGAAGTAGTGTGAGTCATTATCGCACTCGCTGCGTCATCAATCGACACTTCATCTGGTATGAGCAAAGATAAAATTCAAGAAATTGGCGACCTTTAAATAGTAAAGATTCTGGATTATTGGAGTCTTGTAATTGTAATCTACCTTGTGATTGTTCCCTAATAGGAAAACTTTAAAGTAACTAAATATGAAATGGTCTTATGACGGGCTATTTTGTACTTTACAACGATTGGTCTGTCATTGAAGAATGATGCAGCTTGTGCCATTATCGGTTGATTATCGTATTTCTTGGTTTACGATATTTCTAGTCAAAAGAGACTAAAAAAACTTTTCCCTGGTTTTAGTTGTGGCATTTTGATTTATTCTAGAAAGAGGATAATTAACATCTATAAGTCATTCTTAGCTTATTAAATTACCCCAAACGAAATTTTTGTGATTATAGATTCAAAAATATTGTTAAGAAATTGAAATAAGTGGTTAACTTATGGAACTAGTTCCTCATAATCAATTATCAAAGATTTCCTGCAGTGTTCTTAAATGCAAAAACTTAAAGTGGTAAGAAAAATATCTCACTGCTATTGCCATAACTTACCATAACGACTCCCTGGGAAGCATTAGTATTGTACATAGGCCTTACCAAGTAATCGTTAGTCTATTAGAAAAGCCTAAAATAAACTCTATTATTTTAATTGAATTAAAAACCAATGCTTATATGCCCTTCCAAATTATATATTCTTAAAATTGTATCTTTACCCCCTTCATTTGTAGTATTTGCAAATGAAATCTAATGTTTTTCCTTTTAACACTAACGCTATAGAAAGTCCTCTCTACTTTCGTTTTTTTTTCCTTCTTTCTTTTTTCTCTGCGTCATTTAAGTTGTAGGTTTTCCTTTCCTTTAACGTTCACTTTAATGGCGGATGTAATTGACTTCCGTTTGAAGGTATATTGTAATATCATCACAGCTGGCTAAATGTATCCATCCATAAGGTGGTTGTGGGATTTTTTCATACTTAAGAGGGGGTGGAGTTAACAGCTGGGTGGTCGTTTAAATGTTTAAAACAGGGGGAGTTGGTAAAAAGCTTAATTACATTTTGTTTACCTTTTCTATTAAGAGTAAATTGAAAAACATACTTAACAGTGTGTAGAATAATTTGCTAGTGAAATAATGAATACTTCAATATCTTTTAGAAATCAATATTAATTTTACACATACATACATACCACCGTTAAGACATATGTTGTTAAAGGAAAAGCATAAAACTGAATTCTTAAACATTGCTTAAGTGTTCTTGTCTTTAGGCTTTATTTTTAACTTGTAATTAGCACCTTAAAGTAGGCTTTACAAAATTATTTGCTCATACATATTTATTTAGTTTTTAATTATATTTTATTGCTTGTTAAGTGGCATTACCTTCAATATGTATTTTCATTTTCATTTTACATCTTCTTTAGATTTTTATTTATGGTTTATTACATTTCATTACATGACTAATTAGCAAACATTTTTATGGTCATTGGTTGAGAGGAGCGGTAGGCAGACAGACAGACACGATACACACATGTAATTGGCAAGAAATAAGAAATTCTTTTTTATTTCTTTCTTAATGAAACAAAAATTTGCAGAAAATATGCGTATGAGTGCGAGTATTTAGGTTTTGTTACCAATAAACAAATATTTATAAATTTTGGCATTGGTTTTGCCTTACAATATGTGGCATGATGAGATATACAGGGTGGTACTAAGTGTTCATCTTTTCCCTCTATTTTGCACTTGATTTTGCGGGCTTTGTAGCCGGGAGGCGGCAATACCTCCCTTTTGTGGCCAATTCTCTTAAAAATTCCTAAACCCTATGAACTTGCTGTGTCCTACATTTCTTTTTTCCTTCATTGATTTTGTTCAACATGTTACAATTTTGTTCAAACTAACTATACCAGATTCCGTTATAGTTTTGCTTTTGGAGATTTTTGGCTTTTCGACTTAATAATTGGCCTAAATTTTTAAGCCTTCTCGTACGAAACAACCAATAACAACTACAACTCTTGGTTGATAGTGTATGTGCGTAAATTGTATTTATGTCTGTTAGTGTATTAAAGTATTTAGAGAATTTTGTTTAATTTTTTTTTTGTTGATGCTCAAAATATAATTTTGATTTATAGAGTGGAAACTTATAAATGAACAAACTCAATAGTTTTGCTGCCTCTTTTGCAAGAGATAATTGTTGTAAATATTGCCGGTCTAAACTAAAACTAAAATGCTTCTTTTATCTAGTGATTTTTTTTGTGCAAATATTTGTTGTTTTATTTTGGCAATAGTTTGAACAATTTGATTATAATTCATATTTATGAATGTGTTTATGATGGGCCAATGAGCAAAATAAAAATATAAATTGAGAATATAAAAACGCCTTTAGTATTTTGTGTAAAAAAATTCAACTTTTTTTTAAAATTGTTATTTGGAATATTTGTATATGGTAAATAATAATAATGGCTAAATTTAATGCTTCATTGAATGTGATTTTAAATAACTGTTAAAATTGGTGTAAAAGCCTAAAAGTAGACAATGTTTTTTTTTGTAATTTATTTGTATTAATTATGTTTTTTATACATATTTACAACTACATTTTAAATATTTTATTTAAATATTTTTGTCTGCCTAAAGATATGTCACAATTTAAGGATTTTATTGAATATATTTTAACTTACATGCACAGGCCATGTTTGTGATTTAAAAATTTCGAAATCTAAATTCCTATTCTAATATTTCTTCGGAAAATTCTGAAGTTTAATAAAGTTTGTCTGAAAAATTGGAACCAACTCGAAAGTCTTACAATTAATTCTGTTTTTATTTAATACGCATTCTCTTCTAATTATAAAACTAAACAAACATTTTGCTCAAAAGTATGCTATATACTTTACTTCTATTATCAAGCTACCCAAAAAATATGCAATACTTTAAACTTGTTTTTCTTTCATTAAAATAAAATTTACTTAAATAAAGTCTACTTTTCAACTGCAAAACTTTTTTCTTTTTTTTAACTGTTAATTATTTTCAACAATCTTTCAGTTTCATTTGTAATGTTTTATAAGAAAAAAAATTTTTGAAATAAGTAAATGGTATAAATATGGCAAGTATTATAAGAAACATTGTTTTCTTGCCACTGTCATACCTTGAAGTTAGTGTAGTCGTTGCTGTTCTTCTGCTCATTAATACTTAACAAGTTTCATAATTAAGTAAAAATTGCTTAAGAACTTGTTATGCTTTCTTTTTTGTTGTTGTTATGATACTATTAAAAAAAAGTTCAAACTAACTCCTTAATATATGCTACAAGAAATGGTTGAGGAAAATAAGAAACTAACAAGACGTTAATGTTAACAATTATTGCTTGTAGACAATTTATATAAAAAATAATATGTTTAAAACCGCAGTAGTTGATTTTCCATTTAGTTAAACAGTTTCTTTTAACATATTTCCTTTAAACATTTTCATAGACAAAATAATGTTGCCTAGTTTATGGTGAAATTATTGTCTTGTATTACTTTATTTAAGTGACATTTGATTTGAAATTAAATAATAATTTATATCTAATACGTGGTAATCTTTAACAGATTCCAATGGACGCTTATGACATTTGTGTGATAACTTAACATAACCTGTAGGTATACTTTGCATTAAAAACTTAAAGCCTACTTTAAGGTGATAATTTATTACTACATATCACATTTTGCAGCTTTAATTTTTTCCAAACATAATTAATAAAATATAATATATAATTTCTTATATTTAATTAAAAATATATTTTTTATTATACAAATTATATTAACAGCTAATAGGGCTTAAAAAAAGTGTATTTAAATTTAATAAATTTATTAAAAGGAAAACAAATTATGCTCTTTTATTTATTATTAACGATTAATTGTTGCAAATGTATAGATTTAATTTTTTTTCAACTTTCAATACATAATGTTGTCAAGTGAAAAACAATTCATAAATAAATAACAAAATCACTACTAAACTGTTTCATATGTATAATTTATTAGGTATATAACTTAAAAATAAAGGGATATTTTAAAAATTTCTAGGTTTTTGTTTAAATCTTTTGAAAAATATAAATTTAGTTCAAAATATTGGGCATTGTTAGCTATAACCGTTTCCCATCTTTCTGGCCATATATGGACTCTTCACGAAAATAATTGCTTATATTTTGGGCACAAGAAAAAAGGCAAAAGTTGAGTGGGGCAAGTTCTGAACCATAATCGGACTTTGTTTGGCCAATGCCGACTTTAAACGAATCAGTTGCATTTGCTGCAGGTTTCCTGTGATAATCTGGCCAGATGACAGCAGCTAATAATAGATAGAACCCTTTTGGTCCTACCGAAATCAGAATATTACCCTAGACCCTTATATATTTGGCTTTAGTGTTGTTGTAGGGCTAAGAGCTCTGCATTGAGTTCTCGGCTTTAAAATTGTGCTATTTTTACAAGTTTCATCCTTAAATCCATTAGAGAAAGTAAAGTATATATGTATATGAAATGAAATCTATTATAGACTGCACTGTTTTTGCGGGACCAGTGGGCATTAAGACTTAATTGCTTTACAACTACTCTTGTTTTGACATTGGCTGTGGGCCAAAATAAAGTATATGAAATAAAGCTGTACATCTATTAGGGGCGACACGGTCTATGCAGGACCAGTAGGCATTATGAGTTAATTGCTCCAGAACTACTCTTGTTTTGCGCTCTTGCTTCTTCTTCTTACTCTTGTTTCTGCCGTTTCTGACATTGGCGGTGGGCGATCTCTTTGTATGACATTTATGCGGTATCTTAGGACAGCGGAATGACGTCTGTATGTACGTCCTTTATTGCTGCTGCATACGAGTTGCAATCTAACGGATAAAGAAATCTTGTTAGCTATCTATAACCCGATTAGCCTTTAAGTTGTTAATTAAGCTACTCCAGTGTTAGTCTGCTACCCAGTGGAGATATATTCAATGCTGCCAAAATGCTGGTTCTCGATTTGTCTGCTTAACTTTATATGCTATATATTACTCTTCGGGTACAAATTTGGAACATTCAAGGTATTTTTAAACGTCTGTCAGCATCAATTTGTATGGTACTCAATTTCCCTGTTTTTGGATGAATTCTGCTACTCGAAAACATTCATTTTTATCTAAATGTGTCCGATAAGCTAATGCGAAGATCACCTTCCCTTTAAATTTTAACGTAAGCTTTAGGAATTTTTGTAAAAATATAAAGTAAAAATAAATTCAATGTAATTTTTCATACGACAAATATTATTACCGGCTAAAAGTATGTTACGGTTTTTATATAATAAAAAATTATATTGTAATAATGAAAATATTTAAAGTTCACTTTATTCCTCACTTTAATTAAAGTTACTTTTTACTATTACGAACATTAAAGGCAAGTTGTAATAATGGCCCTTAGTCGATTACGAATAAGATTCTTCAACTATATACCAAATTAAAGATTATTTTCACTTTATAATACATACCCAGTGGTAAAATTCTTGAGGCCTTCGCTTCGGAGACCTTTTATAAGGTCTCTTTAGCCCTTCTTTTGGATTTTGTTTCTCATGCTAGGCAGCCTTACTGAAATGACCTTCCAGCAGATCTCTGTGCTCCCTTCTAAAAGATCCGATCAAAACTATAGTTTTGATCTGTGACTATGTTCTAGTAGCTGCAAAAATTTGTGTACGCTACATTTTATAAGAATTTTCAAATGCAACCCTGGAATATGAAAACAACTACATGCAGATGCATGCACACATTGACATAAACACATCAACTTTTGTATGCGTTAATATGAAGTCAGTGTTTAAAGTTTATTATCGTCATATCATTCAATACTATTGTATTAAAATAACGAAAACAATCATAAAAACAACAACAACAACAACAAAAATAACTGCAACAACAACAGTAAAACAGATAATAATAAACAATATGAACTCATTAATTTTTCAGTTAATTAAATGCTAATTAGTGCCAGTTAAAACTCATTTTTGTGCTCGTTAATTTATTTATGTTTCTTTCTTGTTGTTGTTATTGTAATTATTTATTATTGTAATTTTTGTTGTTGTTGTGTGTGTGTTTTTTTTCTCTACATTATTCAAATAGTGAAATTATTAATGTATGTGTGGTTATTGAATTATTTAATAAATTATTTTGTTAATAAATGTTTTTTTTCTGGTCGTATCTCTCTCACACTCTTATCTGTCTGTCTGATCAACCAATTTGTCGTTTCTGTAAAGGAATGTGTGGCCACACACTTTATTTATTAATAATGTTGGCATTAATGAATTATGTTCGAAAAAATGGGAACTATGTGTGTTGAATTAAAGAACAAATATCCTTTTTTTTTTGCCTTTTAATATTTGCTGTTATTGTGTTGTGAAGTGTATGCATATGTATTTGAATTTGACATTTAATATTTATAAGCCTAAAAGTATGCTATTAATTTATGTCATTAACTATAAACAGTATGGTACAAAAGTAAAACAACAAATTAGAAAGAATATTGAAATGTATTTAAATAATTAAGTGAAAATTTAATTTAGAATAACGAATAAAAGGTTTTATATATCAAGAGTTAATATTAAAGAAAATGGGAAGGCTTGAGAACTAATTAAAACTTTGCAGCAAAAAAATTAGCTATTAAGATGAACACGAAAAGTATTATAAGTTCGCTGGGTTATTTTCCAAAACTTGAAGTCCTAAGTTAAAGTATTCTAATAAAGAATTATATAATGTGTAAATGTTTTTGCAGTAAATGCTTTATTTAATTATGAAACTTGCTAACAAAATAAACAGCAATAATTTTCTATTAACTCAACCTTTTTCTAGAAAATTAAAGGGAAAGAAAGAAAATAAGGTAAAATATCTAAATTTATGTTTCCGCTTTACATTATTCAATATCTGCTGCGAACATTTAAGTCATTTCCAGATAATTTCTGTTTCCAGAGAAATTTATAAGCAGTTATTCTCACCGTTAAACTAAGGCGAAATACATACCTATACGCACAAACACACATCCAATAAACCAACAAACATTTTATGGTTAAAACCCAACATACGGAAAAAATTACATTCCCCGATTTAAACTGAACAAAAACTAAATTTTTATACCCATGAATCTATTAAATTGTCAGTTTCCTGGACGTAATTCCTAAGAATTTTTTCAATCAGTGTTCGAGAGGGTTGTTATGTTATATCCGGAATAATATCACTGCCAACATATTTGGATCTAATTTACCGAAATCTTGACAATGAATAGGAAAGATTCCTCTCTACATGCTCTACATATCTCTGAACCCGCAATTCAGCCCTCGTTGTATCGAAAGGTTTTGCATTCGGCAGGCTCACGACATCGAGCTCTCTTCTCTTTAAAGTCAGTAAAAGCCAGTAATTCCACTGAAGCAAGTTTTATAAGGACCAAATTCGATGCAACAAAAAAAGCTTTGAGAATATGTCGTAATAACAACCCATACTAATACGCTGCGCAAAAATGCGAGATCTTCATGTGCCAGAATGCTAAGCTCTACACAGAGGGAAAAAGAAATATACACGCCTGGTACCAAATTGACACCAAACTGTTTATAATTTTTCAATACCATCCGTTGTCAAAGTACATACATACTATGTAATGTTGACAAAATTGCAACAATTCTTTGTCGAAATCAAAATTTTATACACATCCGTTGTCTAAATGTTAACAAACGTGGTAAGCTCACTATTGGCAAACAATCTGTTGCCATAGTGTTGTATATATTTGACAACGGATGTTATTGAAAATTTATAAACTCTTTGGTGTCATTTTGATACCAGGTGTGTATGGTGTGTATATTTATGTGTACACGATCAGCAGATCTTTTGGTCGCTCTTTAAAAGTGTAAAGAATAATGCTCGTTCTTTAATTCCGACCATTCTCAATTCTCTGACCCGGTTTATGAATCTTACCTTTTAACAGAGTTTTTTTTACAAGTAATTTGTGCTTGCCGAAAACTGATCAACCACTGCCCGAGCTCGTAATAACTATACCAAATATCTTCTTTCGAACGGGGGCCGTTAAAAGGATTTTAGCAGAGATCGCAACATAAATAAGTCTTCAAGATCAGATGACATACCCGCACTGCTCTTGTATCAGTATCCTATCAAATACTTAGAATCTAACGATCCACTAAGCCACCGGTAGTATGGATTTCGTAATGGAAGATCTTCTTATTAGCCTTCCTATCGGAAAGATAATGTCACTCCAATCATCCTCGTGGCTCTATATATTTCCCAGGCCTTAGATAGTGTGTGACATGGTGCATTTATATCATAACTAATTGCATTTCGTGATGGTAATAACTCCTATCGAGCTTTCTTAGAGATCGTACACAACCAGTTGTTATAGAGAGAATTTCATCAAACGAGTTCAATATTCAGGGGAACCGCAAGGCTCCGCTCTTTCCCTTTTGGCTAAATGTTTGCTGGGTATCTTTTCCCACTGATAAATGACGTAATAACAATTCATTGTAATAAAGCGGCAAAACAGAACATTGTTGCTATAAACTTAATTTCTTTTGTTATTTCCGCTGTTGTTGGTCTTTTTTACAACTCCTCCTTACTTCACACTCCTTCCACGACGACCTACATACACATACAACCATGTAGTTCTTACTTCATTAAACACATTTAAGGTTGTTAAATAAAAACAACAACAACAACAAAAGTATGTTAATTAATAGCAAATTATTTACAAATTCCCCAAAGTGTAACTGTCAACAGGACATCTAGCAGCAACAACAATAACAACTCCAACAAAGGTTTGCACAGTATCCCTGTTTGATAACAACTGCTGCTGATGGTGGTGGTGGTGTGTTGAGGCGCGCAGCAGGTTGCCGTTTTAGAAATTCCAGCAAATTTGAATTACGTTATAGAAAATAAATGTACAACGCAACTAAAATAAAGACAAATTAATAAAAAGAATAACAAAATAAAAACAAAGTAAAAGTAGGGAAAAAACAACAACTAAACATTTATTACACGTATTTTCTCTGTGTAGTACAGGGGTGAGTGAGCCCAATGATCTACTGGCGGTGAAGAAAAAGTTATTTGTTTGTCCACAAAGGTGGGGTGTCAAGTCGTTTAACTTGACTATAAGAAGATTTTATATGCTGACATCATGTTAAATGAACTTAAGGTTAATAAATGTTAAAGTAAATTAATTTTATTTATTTTATAAAAAACACTCTTACTACTTAACATAGAGAGTAAATATTTCTGGGTACTTCTTTAAGCCAAAAAGTATGCAGTACTCTTTTAATTGTGTGTATTTTAAAAGTAAAATTTTATTTTAAAAACTACTACTCAAAGTAATTAAATTTGCTTAAAATTTAATGATTGTTTAAAAATTTTAATAAATTATTATTAAAATAAACCTTAACATATGCTACATATTTCTATGTCTCTCTCTCTCTGTAGTTATTAAAACACTCACTTCCCATTTCTAGTAAATGGCATTTAATTCACATTTAATTTAATAAACAAAAACCTTTAAATAAAAATATAAAAAAATAACAATTCTAGAAAACTTAAAAATTAAACTTGAAAACTAAAAAAACAAAATTAAAACTTTCTCTTCTCTATTTATATGAATTTTTTGAAGCATATAAGTTTGCATATTTGATGTTGCAAAACTGAATAAAATACATTTCACAACTAAAAGAAAAATCTTGATGAATAAATACAAAATTTTTATTTATTAAAACAATTCTTAAAATAATAATGTTGGTTCGTGTTCTGCAAGGTTAGATTTTGGTGGTTACACCACCAAAATGTCTACAGAAAATTTATTTACAACAAAAAAAAAAAAACTTTACCAAGCAAAACTATAAAACTTTTGTTAAATTACTTTTCATTATAAATAAAAACAAAATGTATAAACAAAGCTACAAAAAAAAAAGAAAAGAGAAAGTCAAAATTGAATCAAAAACTACATCATTGTAATGCTGTTCTCTACCATAAATTCATAGCATACTTTTAGTTACACAACCAAACACTGTTATATTTTTAGTCTTCGTTTCCTTCTTCAGCCTTAACCATATAAATTTGTATGTGCTCTGGCATTGTTTTTATCCCGAAATCTAATTTATTTGCTAAAGGGAAGAAAAAACAAAAATAAACTACTAAAACTTTTTACTTTGAACAGAACGAGAGAGAATCTACTAGAGAGTGGAAGAAAAAAGAATGTAACATATTTTAACTACTGCTAGAATATAAAACAATTCTCTAGGATAAAATAAAATTTTTACATTTAAAACAATCATATAGAATAATAAAAAATAAATTATAATAATGAAATTTTCATAATATTTGTTAGATTTTATGTTTGCCATTAAGTGTGCGCCACAAACAACTTTTTAAAAAGTCAAACTAAATTTAACAGCATCATGTACACCTGCAATTGCAACTGACGCAAGAAGCAACATGTTGCTTTAGTGTATAATCCAGACTATAGACTAGACTACAGTTGAAATTATAGACTAGACTATTATTCACACTATAGAATAGACGACAATAGTCAAGACTATAAACTAGACTACAATCAAGCCTATAGACTATACTATAGTCAAGATTATAGTATGAACTAGAGTATAGTCCAGACTATAGACCAGACTACTGTCAAACTATAGACTCGACCAGACTATAGAATAAACTAAAGGCCATACTATAGGCTAAACTAAAGTCAAGACTATAGACTAGACTATGGACCAAACTGTAGACTATAGTCCAGACTGTAGACTAGTTTATAGTTCAGACTATAGACTAGACTATGGTCCAGACTATAGAATAGACTGTGGTCCAGACTATAGACTAGACTATATTCCACACTATAGTCGAGAGTAGTGTTTGGTGAAGACTGTGATCCAGGCTATATACTAGACTATACAGTAATCTATAAACTTGGCTATAGTCAAGACTGTAGACTAGACTATAGTCAAACTAGACTTTAGTACAGACTATAGACTAGAAAATAGACCAGACTGTAGACTATAGTCCACATTATAGCCTATAGAATAGACTATAGTCCACATTATAGACTATAGACTAGACTATAATCCAGACTATAGTCCAGAGTATAGACTACACTGGTCTATAGACTAGACTATAGACTAGACTATAGACTAGACTATAGACTAGACTATAGACTAGACTATAGACTAGACTATAGACTAGACTATAGAGTAGACTATAGACTAGACTATAGACTAGACTATAGACTAGACTATAGACTAGACTATAGACTAGACTATAGACTAGACTATAGACTAGACCATAGACTAGACTATAGACTAGACTATAGACTAGACTATAGACTAGACTATAGACTAGACTATAGACTAGACTATAGACTAGACTATAGACTAGACTATAGACTAGACTATAGACTAGACTATAGACTAGACTATAGACTAGACTATAGACTAGACTATAGACTAGACTATAGACTAGACTATAGACTAGACTATAGACTAGACTATAGACTAGACTATAGACTAGACTATAGACTAGACTATAGACTAGACTATAGACTAGACTATAGACTAGACTATAGACTAGACTATAGACTAGACTATAGACTAGACTATAGACTAGACTATAGACTAGACTATAGACTAGACTATAGACTAGACTATAGACTAGACTATAGACTAGAACTATAGACTAGACTATAGACTAGACTATAGACTAGACTATAGACTAGACTATAGACTAGACTATAGACTAGACTATAGACTAGACTATAGACTAGACTATAGACTAGACTATAGACTAGACTATAGACTAGACTATAGACTAGACTATAGACTAGACTATAGACTAGACTATAGACTAGACTATAGACTAGACTATAGACTAGACTATAGACTAGACTATAGACTAGACTATAGACTAGACTATAGACTAGACTATAGACTAGACTATAGACTAGACTATAGACTAGACTATAGACTAGACTATAGACTAGACTATAGACTAGACTATAGACTAGACTATAGACTAGACTATAGACTAGACTATAGACTAGACTATAGACTAGACTATAGACTAGACTATAGACTAGACTATAGACTAGACTATAGACTAGACTATAGACTAGACTATAGACTAGACTATAGACTAGACTATAGACTAGACTATAGACTAGACTATAGACTAGACTATAGACTAGACTATAGACTAGACTATAGACTAGACTATAGACTAGACTATAGACTAGACTATAGACTAGACTATAGACTAGACTATAGACTAGACTATAGACTAGACTATAGACTAGACTATAGACTAGACTATAGACTAGACTATAGACTAGACTATAGACTAGACTATAGACTAGACTATAGACTAGACTATAGACTAGACTATAGACTAGACTATAGACTAGACTATAGACTAGACTATAGACCAGACTATAGACTAGACTATAGACTAGACTATAGACTAGACTATAGACTAGACTATAGACTAGACTGTAGACCATACTATAGACTAGACTATAGACTAGACTATAGACTAGACTATAGACTAGACTATAAACTAGACTATAGACTAGACTATAGACTAGACTATAAACTAGACTATAGTCTAGACTATAGACTAGACTATAGACTAGACTATAGACTAGACTATAGACTAGACTATAGACTAGACTATAGACTAGACTATAGACTAGACTATAGACTAGACTATAGACTAGACTATAGACTAGACTATAGACTAGACTATAGACTAGACTATAGACTAGACTATAGACTAGACTATAGACTAGACTATAGACTAGACTATAGACTAGACTATAGACTAGACTATAGACTAGACTATAGACTAGACTATAGACTAGACTATAGACTAGACTATAGACCAGACTATAGACTAGACTATAGACTAGACTATAGACTAGACTATAGACTAGACTATAGACTAGACTATAGACTAGACTATAGACTAGACTATAGACTAGACTATAGACCAGACTATAGACTAGACTATAGACTACACTATAGACTAGACTATAGACTAGACTATAGACTAGACTATAGACTAGACTATAGACTAGACTATAGACTAGACTATAGACCAGACTATAGACTAGACTATAGACTAGACTATAGACTAGACTATAGACTAGACTATAGACTAGACTATAGACTAGACTATAGACTAGACTATAAACTAGACTATAGACCATACTATAGACTAGAGTCCAAACATTAGACTTGACTATAGTACAGACTATAGACTTGACTATAGTCCATACTATAGACTAGACTATATTCCAGACTATAGAGTAGACTATAGTCCAGACTATAGAGTAGACTATAGTCCAGACTATAGAATAGACTATAGACCAGACTTTAGACTAGACTATAGTCCAGGCTATAGTATAAAATTTGGATTTTTGGTTAGTTAAGGCCTTTTGCTTTTGGGTTAACCATAAGTTTATATTTAATTATACCTTCAGTAGTTTAACATTTCACCTTTAAAAAAACACGTGCATAATAGATCATTTCAAAAATAATTTTATTTTTACAACTCTATGATGTCAAAATGAAAATTTTCATCAAAACTATATAAAAATTTTGAGTAAAAACTGATTTGTTTCTATAATTACATACATTCATTTATAAACTCATAAAATATGCGTGTGTGTTGGAAAAACAAACACTGTCAGACATACAGACGGACTAACTAACTGACTACTTAATATTAATTCTAACTCCCCATAGGAGCTGAAACAACAACAGACTACGAGCAGCAGAATATCAAAGTTAAATTAAATTGTTTTTTTAAATTAAAAACTTTATCGTTCTACACAGTGTTTTCTCTGCTGTATTTTGCTAAAGAGATTTTTTTTGAAAAACAGAAACGAAATGATACGAAAAAGTAAAACAGCAGGAGAGGAAATACTAGAAGAGGGTTTAACTGAACAGGGTTGGAAAGTGTACAAACGAAATGTACTCTTTTTGCTTTAAGTAAATTGTTAACATACTGTTTTTTTTTTACAATTTTTGTTTGTTTTTGAAATGTCTGTGATGTGTTATAAATTTAATTTTTTGAGGACACTTTTGTAAACCTGCCAGTAGTACTGTAGTTGCTCAAAAGTACCATTGTTTCCTTTCCTCAAATGGAGGGATTCTCATTACACTACATTACACAGTGGGGCAGAATGGAAATTTTTTGGAAATAAATCTGGCATTTCTAAACGGCTGATCCGATCGGGATAAAATTTGGCGTGAGCGTAGCCAAGGAGTATTCGAGTTTAAGTTTTGAAGATGAACCATGCAGATGCCCCAGGGACGGCGCTGTGGCGGCTCAAAGTAGGGTACCTACGACATGTAAAATTTTTAAACTCGTGCCATTTTTTTTCACCCAAATACAAAGATTTTTGTATTTTGTGAAAGCGCTCGACGAGATCTTGAAAAAACATGCTTAGACATACTACTTATCTCTTATAATATCCGAGTTATAGGCATTTAAAAATTTAGTGATACAAAATTTACCATACCTTGGTCCGCCTTTTTTTGAATACCGGGTGTAATTTTGGACCAAATGGACTCAGTTTTTTCTTGTTAGTTAGACAACAAAATTTCCAATAATATACAAAAAATTTCAGATCAATATCGTTTACAGATCCAAAAATATACTTTTTTTAATCTAAAAATTCAAAAAATTTTAGATTTTTGGCGTTTTTTTGCCAAAAATGTGTCTTAACTCTTTTATTAATAAAATAAAATTTTTATTAAGATCATATAACAATTTTATAGTTTTCTAAAAGGTATCTTTACGCAGAACGCTTTGGCGTAAAAAACTTGTCCTATTTTTTGAAAATGTTGCCACTGCGTCCTTCCGAATATGACCTATTTTTTATCAAAACTTCAACTTTGGGCGACATGTTCTAAAATCCCAAAGCTGGGATCAGAAAACTGAAAGCAGTTTTGGAAACCTCAATATGTTTTCTATTTACTCCAAAAGTATTTTCCCAGCCCTGAAAGAAATGTGGACCCTATGGGCAAAAAAGTAAAAAATCCCATTTTTGGGATTTTCATTCCTATTTTTGGGAATTGCGGGATGCCCTTTGACCTTTTCAATTTTTTTTTGCATATTCTTATTTGAAATGACAAATTTAACAAGCGTTGAAAATTTCATTGAGTTTTGTTCATAAATAAAGATTTTGTCATATATTACATATTTGTTTAATTTCTAAAACTATGATTTATATCAAAATTTTAATAGGATCGCAGATAGCTACAACAATTTAGTCCATATTTATCCCTTAATATCATTTTTTAGTTAGATATGGAAATTCTCGACCCTTTACAAAAAATTTCAAGCCAATATCTCAATTACATTCAAAAATATGTTCATTTAAACCTGTGTCCTTTAATTTCATCTTTTTCATATTTTAGTATTAAGTATGACAGAACATACATTTGGTGTTGAATAAAATATTTGGACAATTTTTAAAAATTATTTAGTTAATTATTTTATTATAATATTGTATATAAAATAAAAAAAATTATAATTTTATTATGAGCCACGCACAACAACACCTAAATCACCCCACACAAATTACCTTTCCCGCCCACCGAAATATAAAACACAATTTAATACAATATCATCAGTTAGTATAATAGCTTTTTTTATTTGAACTGTTTATCTTAAACATAATACATTTAATTCTTACAACCTACTTATATAGTTAATTCCTAACACTACTTATTTTCTATAAAATAATCTGTCATATCGGTATACATATCCAGAAGGTAATATAAGTCCTTTAAATCTTCCTTGTTTTGAGATGATAGAGTTTCATAACAAATCCATCTTTTTCGCATAGTTGAAAGAACAGGATCAGAAGATAGAAGTAAACTATTAAAAATATCTTCATTCTGTGATTGCCTGGAGCATTTTCTTGAGCTGAATAGTTGAACATGCTTAAAATCTCGATTCCTCGCTTCCTGGGCTTCTTCTGTTAACTCTCCAAGTGGAAGAATATTCGATTCAATTATTATTTGACCATGACACAATACTTTGTGTACTGTTGGTGTTAGTTCCCTCCATGGATACAGAGATACAAGTAATTTAGAAATTTCAGATGTGTATTCCCCAAATCGATTTTCATTAATTTTATGTTTACTATTCAGTGCCATTAAAATAGTTTTAACTCTTCGAAGCAACTCCTTGTCGATTCCAGTTATTTTTGAAGTAATTTCAAAATCACGAAAAAACCTTCTCGACGTATTACCGTCATTTGTACTACCGCAACTTGAAAGTGGTTTGTCGATGTTTAATCCCATCTGAACTTTAAATTCTTCATGGATTCTGCTTTTTTCCGCAGCTCTCAGTTCTTTCAATTCTTCATTATTTTTTGTTGATTTAGTAGGATAGTTTGTTTTTTTTTTCCTGGATCGCCTTGTATGATGGTAACATATTGTGTCCTTTTTCATGCAGAGCTTTCCTTAATATTTGGTACTTATTTCGACTGAGACCCAGTTCCAACATAAGCGCTATTGCTTCCTCTTCAGTAAAATTTGATTATGATGTTGGAGTTGGTATACTTTCCACAATTCGCTTAAGTCGTTTTGGTGATGCATTAGGAAGAATAGTTGCAATATGTACGACATCCATATGTTGGTTTTCCTTTTTCAGCATTTCGTTAAATGTATCAGCAATTTCCTCATTTGAGATTGAAAAAAGTTTTTGTGTGACCCTCTTTTTTTTACCTTGAACATAAGTCTTCGTATGACTTGCAAGGCGCTCCTGTTGATGTGTTGTAAGTTGAGATTTCCGTAGTAGTTTCCATCCAACTACAAAATTTTAATCGAAATTTCTTTTGATTTCCATCCACAGACTTACTTTTTACATCAAAAAGTTTTCAATTTTTATTATATGCCAGTTTTGTCTACTTTTCTACTATATGTAGTTTTTATATAATTTGAAATGTCTTCAATTCTTTCTGGCCCTTTTGAAGATATACTCCATAAAACGGAACACAACTCTTCGTACTTTAATGTAATCTTCATTGTAGATTTATTAAATATGGTACTTAAAATCTGAGAAGTTTACTTATATACCAATTCTTGTCATTTCCGATACAGGTATTCCAAAGTAAAAAATTACGAATTGTCTACCTATTAACATTTAGGACTATATTACTATAACCTGTAATTCAGTCATTGATATTTCTTATTAGGGAATGAATCGAAATTATCATTACCTGTATATTTTTACCTACATGATCATAAACGAAACAGAACGAAATGATCTGTCGAAAAAATTTTAGGTAAAAAATAGTTATACATTTTTGAAAATTTAAGCATAATAGGACCTTTCAATTATAACAAATAGAAAAATAGGTAAATATAAGATTTAAATATGTGCTGTCATACTTAATACTAAAATATGAAAAAGATGAAATTAAAGGACACAGGTTTAAATGAACATATTTTTGAATGTAATTGAGATATTGGCTTGAAATTTTTTGTAAAGGGTCGAGAATTTCCATATCTAACTAAAAAATGATATTAAGGGATAAATATGGACTAAATTGTTGTAGCTATCTGCGATCCTATTAAAATTTTGATATAAATCATAGTTTTAGAAATTAAACAAATATGTAATATATGACAAAATCTTTATTTATGAACAAAACTCAATGAAATTTTCAACGCTTGTTAAATTTGTCATTTCAAATAAGAATATGCAAAAAAAAATTGAAAAGGTCAAAGGGCATCCCGCAATTCCCAAAAATAGGAATGAAAATCCCAAAAATGGGATTTTTTACTTTTTTGCCCATAGGGTCCACATTTCTTTCAGGGCTGGGAAAATACTTTTGGAGTAAATAGAAAACATATTGAGGTTTCCAAAACTGCTTTCAGTTTTCTGATCCCAGCTTTGGGATTTTAGAACATGTCGCCCAAAGTTGAAGTTTTGATAAAAAATAGGTCATATTCGGAAGGACGCAGTGGCAACATTTTCAAAAAATAGGACAAGTTTTTTACGCCAAAGCCTTCTGCGTAAAGATACCTTTTAGAAAACTATAAAATTATTATATGTTCTTAATAAAAATTTTATTTTATTAATAAAAGAGTTAAGACACATTTTTGGCAAAAAAACGCCAAAAATCTAAAATTTTTTGAATTTTTAAATTAAAAAACGTATATTTTTGGATCTGTAAACGATATTGATCTGAAATTTTGTATATTATTGGAAATTTTGTTGTCTAACTAACAAGAAAAAATTGAGTCCATTTGGTCCAAAATTACGCCCGGTATTCAAAAAAAGGCGGACCAAGGTATGGTAAATTTTGTATCACTAAATTTTTAAATGCCTATAACTCGGATATTATAAGAGATAAGTAGTATGTCCAAGCATGTTTTTTCAAGATCTCGTCGAGCGCTTTGACAAAATATAAACATCTTTGTATTTGGGTGAAAAACAAAAAAATGGCACGAGTTTAAAAATTTTACATGTCGTAGGTACCCTACTTTGAGCCGCCACAGCGCCGTCCCTGGGGCATCTGCAGGGTTCATCTTCAAAACTTAAACTCGAATGCTCCTTGGCTACGCTCACGCCAAATTTTATTCCGATCGGATCAGCCGTTTAGAAATGCCAGATTTATTTCCAAAAAAATTCCATTCTGCCCCACTGTGCATTAGTTGTTGCAGTGTTTATTATTATTGTTTATATAATGTTGTTTTTAAATGAACTTTTTTAAAAAGTGATACTTGCCACTTGCTACTAATCACACTCCCAACATTCTAAACTTCACTCTACTGCACTGTAAGTATTTATTAATGTGTTTGTTGCAATGATGCTGCATGAGTACTTTTTAAACATTTCTTTTATTTTTTTGTTCCTGTTGACTACGATCATGATGTTTTGATGAGTTTTGAATTCCTGCTGTTTTAATATTTCTCTTAATATTATCTAAATGTTTTGTTGATGTTTTAAAACTAATTCAAAATGTATTTATTACTCTAAGAAATTTATACTTAATTTTATTTATTTGTATAGCAGTTCATACTTTCTGTTATTGCTTTTTGATTCCTTTCAACTTCACTGTTAGAGGTAATTTGGGGATAATTTTGAAATATGGGAGATTTTTTTGTTGGAATCAAAATAGTTATAAAATCATTTGGTTTGTAGTTCTTTATGGGATTATATATTCTATAAATTCCCGATATATTTTAAACCTTCGAATTTCGGATATTTTCTAAAACATTCCTATTACAATCTATATATATAAAAGAGTAGCGTTACTGACTGACTGATTCATCATCGCACAGCCCAAATGGCTGAACCTAGAACCATGAAATTTTGACAGTATATGTGTTTATGGTTATGTAGATCCACTAAGAAGGGATTTTTGGAAATTTGTACATTTACGGGTAAAAAGGGGAAAAACGGGTAAAACAGGTTTTCTTAATTATCTTACACAATATTAGTGATACAAGAAAAATTTTAAATGCACCTATATCTACTCTTAAAATGAGCAGATGGGTGTCTGGTACTTTTTTGAAATTCGTACTTTTAAGGGGTAAAAGTGTGTAACAAAGGTTAATTTGGTACCTTTTTTGGTTCTTTATAACTTTTGAACTAATTAACATAATACAATTTTTATAAATATTTTGGATACATCTCCCAAAATTAATGAGACACCTGTTTCGTACTTTTTTAAAATTCAGTTTGGGTGTAAAAGGGAGAAAACTGTATTTATGGTACTTTTTTAACACATTAAGAAGACTTTTTCAGTTTTTTGAATTAGTCCTAATAAATTACGGACTAACTCTGTAATATTTATTGTAATAAAATGTTTGCTATTTCACTGGGGAAACAAGTTAGATTGCTATATTCGGCTATGCCGAATCTTAAATACCCTCCACCAGCAAGCTACTTTTTATTGAAACCCATTTAACTATCTAATTTTTAGATAACTTGGTAAAATTTTTGTTTCCTTATTGAGGGTACTAACATTTATGCATGTCAAACTAATTTTAATTAGGTTGAGAAAAATGTATATAATAGGCCAGATTGAAAACATTTTAATATAATGGTTTATCTGTACACAGAACATACTCATTTTGAATTTTATCCGGATATAATCATTTAATTACGAATTAAGTGGTATTAAGTGATTTTCAGAAGTATACCTTATATGGGAGCTAAGACAACCTATGGACCGATCCGGAAGAAAAAATCCGTAGAATGATTTATATATACAAAATACACATTTATGTCGAATTTTATCCCGATAACTTTGATTGTTAATGTGCATTTGAGTACTTTTCGGAAATGGTCCTTATATGGGAGTTGTGACCAATTATCAACCGATAAGGAAAAAATTTCTTATAATGATTTATATGCCAAAAAAAAAATTCAAGTCGAATTTTACTATTAATTAATGAAATATGTGCGTTTAGGTGATTTTCGGAAGTGTACTTTATATGTATAGAAGCTATGACCTTACACAAAACATATTTGTGTCGAATTTTATCAAGATATCTTTATTTGATAATGAAATATGTGCGTTTAAGTGATTTTTTTGAAGGAGCTATTACCATATATGGAACAATCCGGAAAAAAATTTGGTAAAATGATTTATATGCTCACAAAACATATTCAAGTCGTACTTTATCCAGATAGCTTTATTATTCAAAGAAATATGTGCGTTTAAGTGATTTTCGTGGACCCTCTATGGGAGCCTATCCGGAAAAAATTTCGTAGAGTGATTCATATAAAGACAAAACATATTTGTGTCGAATTTTATCACGATAACTTTATATGACAATGAAATATGTGCGTTTAAGTAATTTTCGGAAGTGGTACTTATATCCTTTAAGTGATTTTCGGAAGTGGACCTTATATGGGAGCTATGACCAATTATGGGCCTATCCAGAAAAAATTTAGTAGAATAATTCATATTTATACGAAATATATTTATGTCGAATTTTATCACGATAGCTTTATTTGACAATGAAATATGTATGAAGTGGGGTTATATGGGAGCTATGACCAATAATGGACCGATCCGTAAACAAATTTGTAAAATGATTTGTATGTATACAAAACATATTTGTGTCGAATTTTATCCCGATAGCTTTAAAATTCAATGAAATATATGCGTTTAAGTGATTTTCGGAAGGGGGCCTTATATGGGAGCTATGACCAATTATGGACCTATCCGGAAAAAATTTCGTAGAGTGATTTATATTTCTACTAAACATATTTGTGTCGAATTTTATGAAGATAGCTTTATTTGACAATGAAATATGAGCTTTTAAATGATTTTCGGAAGTGGGCCTTATATGGGAGCTATGACCAATAATGGACCGATCCGTAAGAAATTTAGTAAGATGATTTGTATGTACACAAAACATATTTAACTCGAATTTTGTCACAATAGCTTTATTCATCAATGAAATATGTGCGTTTAGGTGATTTTCGGAAGTGGACCTTGTATGGGAGCTATGGCCAATTGTGGATTGACTGAGATCTACGTTGACAGTATTATTTCTGTTCACATTATATTTGCATGTACAAAATTTTGTGTTGATACCGATATATTTGAGGGAGTTAATAACGATATACTAATTTCCGGGAATATATACCTTTGTATGGGGGCTATGGGAAATATTGGATCGATTCTAAAGATTTTCAACATAATTGATCATTGCCATGAAAAAATAATGTGTGACAAAATTCATTGAAATATCTTTGGTAGTTTCTGAGAAAACTTCAAAAGAATTATGAAGAAAACGTAATTTTTTTCGAGGTAGTCTGAAATTTTTACTCATAACTTTTTACGTTGTGAACCGATTTTGCTGATTTTCAATACCAAACTGCTTAGGATAATAATAAATATTTTGGGTGAATTTGGTTGATTTCCTTTGCTTAGTTTTAACGTGAGCGTGTTTTACACAGACAGACAGACAGACGGACAGACGGACATAGCTAAATCGACTTAGAATTTCATAAGGACCCAGAATATATATACTTTGTTGGGTCTTAGATGAATATTTCTTGGTGTTACACACGGAACGACAAACCTATATATACCCTCTATCACCACTGATGGTGGTGGAGGGTATAAAAAGTACCAAAAAGGTAAAAAACGGGAAATTTAATTTTATTCAAACTCATTGAGGCAATTTTTATAAAATTTGAAAAAGTAGTTTATTTACTCACACAAAATAAGCTGTTGGTATATTATTTTATAATTCGAGTACTAAGGCCTATATAGGACCAAATTCGAGTAAATTGTTTAGTACTTTTTGAAAGCACATTTTTTCTGGAACAAATAAATGTAGATTTGAATCGTTTGAGTTTTATCTGTGATATATAGATTTAAATACGGAACATTTTGTAAACTTAATTCTCGAAAAAGTATATTTCTAAGCGAAAAAGGGGAAAAATTGTACTCTTTTTATTAATACTTTCCACTAAGGGAAAATTGTTTCCACTTTTGGCACTTTTTCTTTCTTCAAATGATACTCTTTGTATGTTCTTTAATTTGAATTCTAAACACATGATTATTAAACATACACGGTCCTCATTGAATAATATTCTTTAAGAGAGAACTTTTTAGTACTTTTTATCTCATAAATGGTACTTTTTGAATTTTCTAAAATATTCAACCTAGGAACATAAATTTTAACATACACGGTCTTGACTGAGTAATATTCTGTAAGTGGGAACTCTTTGGTGCTTTTCCATTCTTCCAATGGTACCTTTTGAATTCTCTATAATGATTAACCGGAACACATGACACACAGTCCTTATTAAATGAGAATTTATTAATAGAGATTTTTATACTTTTTCGTTCTTCCGATGGTACTTTTGGATATTTTACGATATTGAACATAGATATTGAAAATAAAATTAAAAATGTAGGGACTTTAGTGAATGAGAATCTACTGAAAGGGACTTTTGGTACTTTTTCATTCATAAAATTATATTTTTTTTGAATTGTATATAATATTGAACACAGACACATAAAATTATAACCTATTAGAGGTATTTTATAGTAAAACATTAAAAAATGTTTAATCAATTTCAATTTTCTATAAAAGTAAACAAAATTTTGTGTGTATTTAAGTTAGGTTAGGGTAGCGAAGCACCCAGGGTATGCTAGTTTTCAATAGATGCTTAATTGATCATATGTTAATTACATCTACAAAACTCGTAAAATTGTCAAAAAATTGTCTATGGTAGAAAATATCAAATATAGATCTTTGAGATCTGATAAAGGTATCTTCTGGTTCAAAGAACTAAGAAACTCATTACTTTAGATTGGTGCTGCAGATTGATCTAATTAAGCGTATGATTTTCTACACTTCACTGAAAATAATACATGCATAATATATATGAAAACTGTCGTACCTTGTACGAAATGCTTCGTAGTTTCGCACCACAAAATTGTTTTGTAATATATACGAAATTGAATGTAATATAAAAATATATAAAAAAAGGTTTTCGTACTTTCGTATATTTAGAAAAATAATAAATAATATTTCGTATTATACATGAAAATTTCATAAATATTACGAAAATAAGCTGTTGAATTCATTTTTCGTAATTATTTTTAGTGTATGTATTAAAAAAAATATTAAGTAATTCCTATTTGTTTATTAAACAACATCTATTAAATACTTAATTAAACTTTAAACACATTTAAATATATGTTTTTATTTAATAAAAGGCATATGAAATCTCTTGTAAAACTTACCCCAAAAAGAGCAAGAATTAATTATCAATATTATTATGCGATTACACAGTATTTAATATAAAACGTTTTTACTTATTTGTATGCTCAGTTTCTTTTTTACAATTTGTGTTATATTGTTGACCTGAACCGAACGTAAATAAGGCGGTAAAATGTCTGTTGTAACATGGAAAAATTACCTCTTGTTTGGTGCCAACCCAAATCATGTAAAATGTTAAGTTGTATTATTGTGTATCTGTTTGTTACATTTTTGCAATGTTTACTTTTTCTACTTGAAAGATTTTTGTATTTTTTTTATTAAAATAATTAAAAAATTTAAATCCTTGCTTAATATTAATATCTTTTATTAATAATTATGTTTTGTTAAACATTTCCTAGATATGGGATTAATTATGAATTAGTGTCAAATTAAGTCTCCTTTAAATAGGTAAAAATTGGTTAATTAATATCATACAATTTGTTAAACATTTTCTTCAAACTGATATATTTTTTATAGAATTTTTCCTCTATATTATTTTTAAATATGTATTTTGTTTTTAAAATTTCTTATTATATTATTATAATATATTATAGTGAGTATTTATTTAATAAAAATTATTTATTTAAACCAGTGCCCGAAGGGAGTCTATGAAGTTAACGGTGTTCATTTCTACAATCATATAAAAATAGCTATTACCCAGTTTGCTTCGCTATTCTTAGTTTTACAAATAACCATAAAATATCTTGATCTTATAGATCTTAGAGTTATAGTTTCAACAACTTAGGAAAAGTTTTGCCTTAAATATTATTAGTATAACAAATATTTTTATTCAAAATTTGATTCTTTAGAATGTCCTTCGGTCTAACACAATAACGTAAACAAAAAATGAGCTAGGAAGTTAAAATTTTCCCAGAGACTTCTTTATTGATCTATGGACAATATAAATCGGACCATATTTGACCTAAACTCTCTCTGAAAATTAATTTAACATTCATACCACATTGAAAACAAACAACTACCTTTTTCGTACTATTTATGAAAATTTCTTGCATAATATGAAATATAATTTAATTAAACCCTTTTTGAATTATACAAAAGTACGAAAAACTTTTGTAATATCTTTTTTACAATTTTATTAAGGCATGTGAAATTTAACGAAAGTACAATAAATATTTTGCAGCATTTCGTACAGTGTATGACATTTTTCGTATATATTATGAATGGATTATTTTCAGTGCAGCATATATGTATATAATTCTACACAAAGAAGTTTTAAAGAAAACTAAAATTTTATTAGAATCCGATCCATAATTCAACCTAGAGCTCATATAACCCCTCTTGCAGAAAATCAAACATTGTGGAGTTAAGATAAAATTATCCAAAAAATAATATATTATTCACTATTTTAAATACAGTAAAGTTCGATTCATAATTAACTCAAGCCCCCCTAAAAAGTCAGTCTTTCGAAATTATTTTTAAATTTACAATACATGCTTTAAAGGTGGTTATATACGATTCGGCAATGTCGAATAAACCATAATATAATAGGTGAGAGGTAACGCCTACGTGCGGTTTTCTAGAAGGTGCCACGCCCACTGTAGTAAAGCATCTCGATTTTGCGAGAGGTAAACATTGACTCTGGTAAGATGTTGCCACGCCCATTTCTTAGTGTATAGAAAATTAATCATTCATTTCAATCATTTATTTCAATATTAACTTCAAACAAATACACACATATTAACTTTTATTATAGCTACTAGCTATGCCCAGTGTGCTTTGCTACCCTAGACTTTTCCCAGATATAAGTTTTTGTATGTATTTCATATGGCAGATTCCACGCAAGGATTCTAGCAATAATAGTTTCCCTAATAGTTTTAGTATTTATTTCATAAGGGAGTTACCCCACCCCTAATTCTAGTCCGCCACTTTCTTAATCAAGTGTTCACATGGATGTTCTTCGTGCAAAATTTTTAGAATTCTAACTCTAATAGTATCCCAGACATGCAAATGTTTGTATTTAATTCATATGTTGGGTACCACGCCCCCTATTGCTAGTCCGCTAATTAAGCACCCAAATGTTAACATGGATGTCAAAGTTCTTCGTGCAAAATTTGGGGATTATAGCTCCAATAGGTTCCCTGATATAAGAATTTTTGTCTTTAATTTATGCGGGAGGTGTCACGCCCAAATTTCTTGTCCGGAAATTAACCCCCCAAATTGTTTATATGGATTTTAGTGTTGACCGTGGAAAATTTGATAGTTTCCCAAATATACGAATGTTTGTATTTAATTCAGGAGGGGGTTGGGTTGCCACGCTCCCCTATTTTTAGTCCGCCCATTTTGTTTTAAACAATCATAATGATACTAAAGTGGCTCCGTTAGGAATATAACAGTTATATTTTCTAAGATTTACTCATTTAATATTTTCTTTATATGGGAGGTACCACGCCCCCTACATCCAGTCCGTCCATTTTATCCGGCCATTTAGGAGTCTATAGACTTCAAATAAACCCATAAACACAAATTAATTTTTATATGCAACAAATATTAAATTTCTGCAATAGTATTACATTTATTACACGTTTATAAACTGTAAATACATATAAATTGTTTTTTTTTTCCCTCTCTCGGAAATCCTGTATTTTTATACATATAAATTGTAAACGTGTTTACTTTTGTCCGATTCCATTTTTTCCTTCTTGTTTTTATTATTTACATTGACCTCAATTATGATTCTGCTATTTTATTTTTTCATTTGTAATTTAATTAAATTATTATTTATTATATTTTTTAATTTATTGCAAAATAATCCAAATATTTATTTATCAGCATCTTCTCTACTGCTACTTTACTCAATATTTGTCCATTTTTTTTTGTATAATTACAGGTAAGCGAGTTGGGAATTTTAAATTGAAAATATTTTTAAAAAAATTTCAATAAAATAATGGGGTAAGTTTTAACTCATAGAAAGTTATTGATGAACTTTCATATTAAAAGTACGATCTGGATAGAACTAGAGTTAGTTATATTTATTATAGTTTTGCTCTGAGTGTAGGCACATACATGCATATTTTTTTGATAATTTAAACATGCTGTCTGCTTAGCAGCTTCACCTGCAATCTACATCAGTAACAAATATAAATCAATTCTAATTAACGCTCTAAGTGCATTACTGATTGGTTCTTGCAGCGACTCACACACACACCATTAAAATATGTTGCCCAAAGGTTTACAACAAAATTTGTCTAGTCTCTACACGTTCTCATTCTTCCAACGCCCACACCTTGTGACTTTTATCATCTACTGTTGTTGTGTCTTGTCTGTATTTAATACGGAAAATACAAACTAATTTAAGTGGTTTATCATCTAACATTAGATATTTGTAACATCAGCAATTGCAACAGAGCTTACAAGGTGGCACAGAGATTGCAACATCAATCTCTACAAAAAACATCAGCCAAAATATCAGACCGACACTTAGGCTAGCTAACCAAACATCCATCCGTCCATCATCTTTGATACATTGACATAAATTCAATATCAAAATGTATTTAATTGTATGGACGGATTTATGCCTTCTCACTAATTAAAAATCTACACAGCTAGAGTAATATCAAAAGGGAAGGAATCCTTATTATATATAACATTTTCTTAGCTATAAAAACTATGTATCAGTTTGCTTCACAGTCTATCCTTCCCATATTCTCCATCCATTTAATTTTCTTTTTTTTTTGTAATAGGATGTCATGCTAAAAGATTTCACCTTGTTCACACTGTTCATACGTAATTGCTGCCACATCTGTGAATCTTTAGAATATACATTTCTATTCGAATGCTTATGAGAGTGAAGTCCTCCCACCCCCAATCAACTTGTAACTGCATAATATTGTTGTAGTAGAGAAATGTTTAATTAACAAAATATTTTCTTAGTCTATCATAATACGTTTTTCTTATAATTTGATGTCATCAAAGTGGAATCTATCAGCAGATATTTAGTGGTGGAACAACTGTTTTGCCAAGCGCCAAAAAGATTAATATTAAAATGAACATTTATAATTGGCTTACGTACATAGTACGTTCATGTGATTTTAAGGAATTTTGAATAAATTAAGAATAAAAGCGACAAAAACGCCTAAAATTACACACAAGTTGCACACAATGAGAAAATTTTCTAAAAACAAAATGACCCTGAAGTTTTCTATAGCAAAAATTCCTCTATAGAAAAGTTGGCAACAAGAAAAGGGACAATTTTCATATAGAAAAAGTTTTTCAAAAAGAGACATCTATTCTATAGAAAATTTTTTCAGAAAGAGATAACTCTTCTATAGGAGAAGTTGCTCAGAAAGGGACAACATTTTTGTAGGAAAAGTTTTTCAGAAATAAACAGTAAAATATTTGCTTAAAAAGAGAAAAATGCTCAGAAAGAGAGAACTTTTCTATAGGAGAAGTTGCTCAGAAAGAGACAACTTTTCTATAAACGAAGTTGCTCAGAAAGATATAACTTTTCTATAGAAAAAGTTGCCCAGAAAGAGATAACTTTTCTATAGGAAAAGTTGCTCAGAAAGAGATAACATTCCTATAGAAAAAGTAGCTCAGAAAGAGATAACTTTTCTATAGAAAAAGTTGCTCAGAAAGAGACAACTTTTCTATAGAAAAAGTTGTTTGCAAAGAGACAACTTTTTAATACCAAATGTTGCTCAGAAAGAGACAACTTTTCTATACAAAAAACTGTTCAGAATGAGACATCTTATATATAGAAAAAGTTGCTCAGAATGAGTTATTTTTCTATAGAAAATTTTACTCAGAAAGGTACAACTTTCATAAAGAATAAGTTGTTGAAAAAGATACAACTAATCTATAGTAAAATTTGTTCAGAAAAAAACATTTTTAAATAGAAAACGTTGCGCAAAAAGATAACTTTTCTATAGAAAAAATACTTAAAAGGGGAAAACTTTCCCATAAAAAATTGTTCAGAAAGAGACAAATTTTTTTAGAACAGGGATTACTTTTCTATAGAAAATGTTGTTTATAAAGAGAAAACCTTTCTATAAAAAGATTTGTTCAGAAATAAACATCTTTTCTATAGAAAAAGTTCCTCTGAAAGAAAATATTACTCAGAAACGGAAGAATTTGTTGAAAAAGACAACTTTGCTATAGTAAAATTTGCTCAGAAAGAGACAACTTTGCTATAAAAAAAATTTCTCTGCAAAAGACAACTTTTCTCTAGAAAATCTTGCTCAGAAAGAGACAACTTTTCGGTAGACAAATTGCTGAAAAAGAGAGGGATTTTTTCTAAAGAAAAGTTGATCCAAATTCGAACAAATTTGTTCGAAACTCATTATTTTTCCTTACAATAGAATAACTCATAGGTTTGCTTAAAATAAACACACATTTCTTTTAATATTATTTTATTAATAAAATATAATTACCCTCTTTAGTCCTTTAATTGGTTGCTTTGGCATTATTTTGGCTCTCATTTGCCTTCATCAATAAAATATGTTCGACATGATTATTAAGCTAATGATTGCTATTATAAGTAATGATGTGTTTATTAATAAAATAGCAACACAATTAATTGAAGTGTTTAAATCCGTTTTAAAATTTAACTAAAATTCCTAATTATTGTTGAGTACCATTTGAAATTTCTCTCTATTCGTTGCTATTGGAGTTTTAGACTTTTTGCCACAAATCTAAAAATAATTAGTTTGACATTTGTAAATATGTCTATAAGAAAAATTCCCCTTTCTATGTATTTACGTTGACAACTTACATCATTAAAAATTATTAGTTTTTCAAGTATAAATATTAGGAATTGCTACATTTTAACAATTAAATTTCAATTATTTGCTAAAACAACATTATAATTATTTTGTGACATTTATGCGACAGCATAAAGATTGTTATAATTGTAAGTAAAACTTTTTCTTTAGAAATGAAGTAGTAGATTTTTTTAGCAAGTTTTTGGAAAAAACTTTTACTAAGGAAAGGGTTTCTTCAATATCACGCAAAGATTTTCATAGAAATGTTCTCGGTTTTTGACAAATTTTTCCATGGAAAAATTGCTTAAGATTTGTTTCACGCAGACTTTCGAACAACAACAATATTAAGAATTTATACTTTATAAAAATTTCCAATTTCTCGATTATTTTTCCTTTGGAAAATCTTCAAATTTCTGGAAAATTTCAAAGCAACTTTATCCATAGAAAAGCAACATTTTGAAACGACTGATAAATATGATAATTGCTCCCAATAAATCATAATATATTTATTTAAACAAAATCAAAAAACCTCATTTAATAAAATAATTCAAAAACCAAATTTACATACAATAATAGTAAATCACTTAAAATTGTATTAGTAACAAGTAATGTGGTTAAATATGTTTATGTATGTGTTTAAACTAATAATTTGTGGTTTAAGAAAACTTAATAAATAATCTTATTGAATCAATACCCTACTTCATAATATAAAGACATTAATCTAAGCCAGAGTTTGGTGAATAAATTTAAAATTAAAAAATAAATATATATAGAATGGATACACATTTTCATTCAGAAGAAGAAAAGTTTCATACATAGTATGATTTTATATAAGACTGCGTTTTTCTAAAGAAAATGTTAAATATTTTTGAAAAAAAAATTAAAAAAGGAAATGAAAATTTAAAGTATTTTTAGTAAAAGCTTTAATATTCTAAGTTGCTACGATTTAGGAAGATATTTTTAAATATTATTAACTTTAGCCAATGAAATCAATTCATAATATTTATGCTGAAATTTGTTTCTCTATATAGGGCAATCTAGTTACCAATCACCTGGTTTAAGTTTTCCTACAAAATTTCCAGCTTTTATTAAGTATTTAAATAATAAAGATACATTATTTTAATTACAAAATCTAAAGTATATTTTTACCAATAAACTACCATAATTTAGTATTTTAATAATGTTTGTATGTTTGTTGTTGATGCTGGTCTCACTGACTGAACTCACTCAACTCTATGAACTGGCCTGACCACAATAGCAACAATATCCTTCAATTAACTTATCTATCTAAAACTCTATCACTTCCTCTCCTGCCATCCATTCATCCAGCCAGCCAGCTGCTGATGATATTATAGTCCTGAATAAACATCCAATCATCAGCATTATCATCATCAACATCATTTGTGTTGTTCATCATGAAATGTAAATTTATTTTGTTTCATTTAAATTCACATGTGTTTGTGTATCTGTTATGGTGGTGTGTTGTAGAATTGTTATTTTTAGAAAATCAAGTGTTAAAATTATTATTATAATAATTTGATTTGTTAAATATAAAATTTTGAAAATCTATACGTAAAATATAAACATAAATTATGGATTTTAATTAAAGTTCAACAAAAATTTCATGGTCTTTCTGTTTGCTATTGGTTGAAAAATTCAAATTTTATTTCTAATTTTAATTAAATTATTAAACCCTTAATAAGCAAATGTTGTGCTAGTGAAGTTTCATTAAATATTTCATTAAATATTTAGAAGCAAACAACTGTTTTGATAGTAAAAATTTAGAGAGATTTTTTTTTACCTTTTCTATAGAAAATTGTCTCTCTCTAAGATACTTTTTTTTCTGCTGAAAAATGGTTTATTCAAAGCTACTATTTCTACACAAAATTTGTCTCATTCTGAGCAATGTATTCGATAAAAAATTATCCCTTTTTTGACAAATTTTTTATATAGAAATCTTTTCAAAGTTGCTTAAATTTGCAAAAAAGAAAGTTGCTTTTTCCAATAGAAGAGTTGTTTACTTCCGATGAACTTTTTCTACAAAAAAGATGTTCTAAGCAGCTTGGTCTATGGAAAAGTTGTCTCATTTTGAAACGCAATCTTCTCTTTAGAACATATGTTAATTTCTGGGCAATGTTTTTTTCCGAAAACTTTTCTATAGAAAAGTTGTCTCTTTTAGAGCAGTCTTTTCAAGAGCAAAGTTGTCTCTTTCAGAGCTAGTTTTTCTATAGAAAACTTGTCTCTTTCAGAGCGCTTTTCTCTAGAAAAGTTGTCTCTTTCAGAACTAGCTTTTCTATAGAGAAGTTGTCTCATTCTGAGCTAGCTTTTCTCTCTTTCAGAGCTAGCTTTTCTATAGAAAAATTGTCTCATTCAGAGCTAGCTTTTCTATACAAAGTTGTCTCTTTTAGAGCTAGCCTTTCTATAGAAAAGTTGTATCTTTCAGAGCTAGCTTTTCTATAGAAGAGTTGTCTCTTTCAGAGCTAGCTCTTCTATAGAAAAGTTGTCTCTTCAGAGCTAGCTTTTTTTATAGAAAAGTTGTCTCTTTCTGAACAACCTTTTCTATAGAAAAGTTGTCGATTTCACAGCAATCTTTTCTATAGGAAAGTTGTCTCTTTCAGATCAATCTTTTCTATAGAAAAGTTGTCTCTTTCAGATCAATCTTTACTATAGAAAGTTGTCTCTGTTGTAGCAACCTTTTCTATATAAAAGTTGTTTCAGAGCAACCTTTTCTATAGAAAAGTTGTCTTTTTCGGAGCAAAGTTTACTATAGAAAAGTAGTCTCTTTCAGATCAAGCTTTTCTATAAAAAAAGTAGTCTCTTTCAGATTAAGCTTTTCTATAAAAAAGTTGTCTCTTTCAGAGCAATCTTTTCTATATATAAGTTGTCTCTTTCAGAGCAATCATTTCTATAGAATTGTTTCTTTATGAACAACTTATTTTATAGAAAAGTTGTATCTTTCCGAGAAGCCTTTTCCATAGAAAAGATATATCTTTCTAAACAACATCTTCTATAGAAAACGCGTGTCTTTCTGGACAACATTTTCTATAAAAAAGTTGTATCAGAGAGTTCATAAAAAAGTGTTTTCTGAGCAACTTTTTCTATAGAAGAGTGTACTCTTAACTTTTTTAAAGAATACTTTTCGCATTCTGGGAAAGTTTTCTGAGGAAAATGTATCTCAATCTAAGCAGCATTTTGTTTTTCCCATTTAGAGAAACTTTTCTTTAATCAAGTTTTTCTATAGAAAAGTTTTTAATTTCCGGAAATACTTTAAGTTATTTTATTATATAATTTTTTTTCTTAAGCATTTGTCCTCATTAAAAAATAAATTTTTAAACAGCTAACTTAAGGTGGCATGCCAACTTACTTTAAATTGAAGCTTATTAAACAAGTAATATTTGTTGGCTTTTCGCTTCTTTCTCGTCATAATCTAGATTTTAGTTCTTGGTAGAACAAGTGTTCATTAAAAAAAGAAATAGTAAAAATTACCTCTATTATTCATTGTAACGCAAAAACATACAAACAAAAGAGGAGGTATTGCGGAAACTTTAAAGTTTTGCCAACATTTTATTTCAATGACAGTCTGTTGAATAGAGTGAGAGCTTTTTGCATGTATAACTTGAAGTAAATGATAAAAATCTTTGTCGGCATTTGCAAAACTACTTGTTGCAATTTCCGTTTTTTTTTTCATGCTAGCCGAGGCGATAACGAATCGTTAAAAACATATATAAATGTTGTGTTTTTTTAAGGATTTTAAAGGAGACTTTATTAAAATAGGTTTACTGTTTAGCCTACCAAAGAGCACATTTTCCAAGAGTTTTTTAAAAATTATTGTAGCTGAAAACTTAAGAGAATTTAATTTTTAATGAGCAAGTCCTGCGCAGTTTTTTATTTGTTTATATTTTTTTCTAATGGAAAAATCAATTTTCTTATAAAAACAAGAAACACACAATAACTGTGTAAGTGAAAGTTATGAGCCGGGTGTGTTACTTGCACTGTCATTTCCAGGAAACTGTCCTTTATTGTGAAAGCAAACAATAAAGAAAAATGACGTAAGCTGTTTTTTTTTTTTTTTGTAATGACACAGTTCATGGAAAATTTATAAAATATTAAATGCAAATGTGTTGAAAAAATATGTTGACTTGAAAATATTCTTTATTGTTGACATATTTTTACACTTGTAAATAAATTTCCAGAAATTATTAAATATTCAACAGTTATTGTCTAGAGATTTTTTTTTTTAAAAAAGGTATAAGAGTATTTTTTAAATGAAAATAACAACACCCTTAAAGTATGCAACAGTTAGGTTTATAGCCATATTAAGAGCCTCATGAATTGCTTTTAACTCTTATATCGAAATTGTCTCTTATAAAAAACTAATATATAAATTTAACTTTTCTTATACAGCTCTTATATATAGCACTTATACTAATCTTATACTATAACTTCAATTTTAAATTTCCAATTTTTTTTTCGTTCACACAATTCAACTTTCATTTCCTGTAGGAAAACATTGCATAGAACATAAAACTATTACTCTTATACAACGAGCACTTTAATATTGTTCCTTTTATTTCTTAATGAAAGCCAAGTTATTTTATTTTTTCATTTTCTTTCATATATTTATTGTTATTTACAATCAAGCACAATAAATTGCGCTTTCAATTTCATTTTTTTTCTTCGTATTTTAGAATCTCTTTCGCTTTTTTTTTTTTTGCTGCATAATCTTGACAAGTGAACAATAAATGGAAATTGGACGCTGTCGTTTTCTTTTATATTCATGTTATTTCATCCATTGATAAGAATTTGTGAAATTATTTTTCTCATGTTTTACAACGATCTACATTTTTATCATATTTTTCAATTGAATTTAGTAAAATTGCATTTTCTTGTAAGGAAATTTAAATTTATTGCTTTTGTATGCATTTGTTGTTTTTTTTTTCTTGTAGCTATTTTATGTAACTTGATTTTGATGATGAATTTTTTTTCTACTCAAAAAAGGTTGGAAAAAATTTTGCTTAAAAAGTAATAAATTCTTAAAAAAATGCTAAGAAAGTAATAACTTTTCTACAATATTTAAGAATTCTAAAGAAATGAGACAACTTTTCTATAGAAAAAGTAACTCAGATTTAAGTTTCTCTGACTCAAAAGCTTTAGAGAAACAATTTTCAAACTTAGACATTTTTCTCCAAAAAAAGAGATAACTTTTTAATGAAATAATTGCTCAAAATGCGACAACTCTTTTATAGAACAAGTTACTTAAAAAGTGATAAATTTTCTATAGAAAAAGCTGCTCAAAAAGATATAACTTTTCTCCAGAAAAGACTGCTCATAATGAGATAAATTTTCTATAGAAAATGTTGCTCATAATGAGACAACTTCTCTATGAAAAAAGTACTTTTCTAAAGATAATAGTTGCCTAAATTGGGTCTACAGAAAAATTTCTATAGAAAATGTTGCTCATAATGAGACAAATTTCCTATAGAAAATGTGTCTCACTATGAGTAAGTTGCTCATAGTGTGACTACTTTTATCTAGGAAAAGTTGTTCATAATGAAACAAATTTTCTACAGGATATGTTGAGACAAAAGAATTGCTCATAATGTGAAAACGTTTCTATAGAAAATGTTGCTCATAATGAGACAAATTTCCTATAGAAAATGTTGCTCATAATGAGACAAATTTTCTATAGAAAAAGTTGCTCATAGTGTGACTACTTTTCGAAAGAAAATGTTGCTCATAATGAGACAAATTTTTTATAGGAAATGTTGAGACAAAAGAGTTGCTTATAATGTGAAAACGTTTCTATAGAAGAAGTTGCTCATAATGAGACAAATATTCTATAGAAAAACTTGCTCATAATAAGACAACTTTTCTATAGAAAAAGTTGCTCATAATGAGACAATTTTCTATAGAAAAAATTGCTCATAATGAGACAACTTTTCTATAGGAATAGTCGCTCATAATGAGACACCTTTTCAATAGAAAAAGTTACTCATAATGAGACACCTTTTCTATAGAAAAAGTTACTCATAATGAGACAACTTTCTATAGAAAAAGTTGCTCTTAATGAGACAACTTATCTATACAAAAAGTTGCTCATAATAAGACAACTTTTCTAAAGAAAAAGTTGCTCATCATGATACAACTTCTCTATAGAAAAAATTGCTCACAATGAGACAATATTCTATAGAAAAAGTTGGTCATAATGAGACAACTTATCTTTAGAATGAGACAATTTTCTATAGAATAAGTTGCTCATAATAACACAATTTTTCTATAGAAAAAGTTGCTCATAATGAGACAACTTTTCTATATAAAATGTTGCTAATAATGGCACAACTTTTCTGTAGAAAAAATTGCTCATAATAAGACAACTTTTCGATAGAAAAAATTGCTCACAATGAGACAACGTTTCCATATAAAATGTTGGTAAAAACTTTGAGACAAATTTTCTATGGAAAAAGATGCTCATAATGAGACAACTTTTCTAGAAAAAGATGCTCATAATGAGACAACTTTTCTATAGAAAAAGTTGCTCATAATGAGATAACTTTTCTATAGAAAAAGTTGCTTATAATAATGAGACAACATTTCTATAGAAAAAGTTGTATGAGACAACATTTCAATAGAAAAAGTTGCTCATAATAAATAAGAAAAAGTGGCTCAGGTAGAAATTCTTTTCAATAGAAAAGGTTGCTTAGAATTCATATTTGTTTGGTCTGGTCTATGACAACTTTTATGTTACGCACACTTTCGCTCTGTGGCAAATAAAACAGCTATTAATTTGCAAACGTATTTTTATAGTCCTGCAACTGCAGCACGAAGTAATAATATTATTATCACTGCATTTAATAAATTACAATTTACAAACTATTTTCTTTTAGTAGGCTTTGCCATGGACGCTCCACTTACTTTAATTTTAAGGTCGTTTTGTTTGCTCTTTTATATTTGCTGCACACAAAAAATCTTACTGGCAATTTTGTAGGTTAAGGTGTTTGTCCAGTATATTTTTCTCATTATTAATTTATTATTTTTAAATAAATATTCCTTTTAATGATATTTATTACTTTGCTCTGTATGAAAGTGTCCATAATATGCCATAGTATTGGGTATTTTTTTTTAATTCTTATAAATGTTTTAATTACGAATTTTGTTGTAAATTTATGGTCGGTCAGAAATAATGATATAGAGAACATGAAATTAAAAAAAATTAAATATTATTTTAAATCCCATGTAAAATTTGCTAATTTATTTTTTTTAATAGAAAAATTGCCTTCTAGGAAGCAAAGTTCTGTATACAAAATTTGCCCCATTGGAAGCAAATATTTTTATGGAAAAGTCGCCTCTCATTTCGAATAACTTTTCATATAAGCAAATTGCCACATTTTGAGCAACATTTCATGTAGAAAAGTTGCCTCATTATGTGCAAATTTTTATATTGAAAAAGTTGCCTCATTATCAGCAACGTTTGTACAACTTTTTCATATACAAAGTAGTAGAACTGAGTAAACTAATTTGCTTTCCATGAATTATCTACTATTCTAGTACTTTTTCTTTAATTGTTTCAATTTCATTTAATAAAACTTTTTTTTTAGCACTTCTTCCGTAACATTAATTTTCATTTGAGCTTTGCAAATAGAATTGCAGCCAGGATATAAACCAATTGATACGGCTGTGGCCATCAAAGAGTGGTTGGTTGATGGTAGTGGTGGCGGGAAGGATAGATGGTGGCTAGTAAATGCTGTAGTAGTCCACTTAAGTAGAAAAGAGGAAACACTTTGTGTTTTAAAACTTCAATGTCCATTCATCCGTCGTTTCATTTGAAATTGTATTTTATTTTATTCTTGGCATTTTTTCGTAGAATTGTTTCAATTGCTGCTTTTCTAACACACTTGACACTCAATTGCATTTTTAATCGTTGTGGTCCTTGGAAGTCCACTTCTCCCAATGGCTACCAATTGTATGTTGTTTTGTATCTCCTGCGAGCACAACTTCAGGTCGTAGTTTTTATTTTTTCTTTTAAAATTGTTTTCATCTAAATTTTTTTTATTTTACTTTTTTAATTTTTATTTAAACTCATTCAATCAATACAGTCGGAGGAGTCTGACCAGTTTAAATAGAAAAAAAAAAACTGAAAACTTTATTGAACAAATATTTCTATTGTTTGTGTTGTACTTCTTTTTTTTGTTTCTTGGTTGTTCGTGTTGTTTCATATTTTTAGTTTCCTTTCATTTCCGGTGGCAGCTTAAATTCTTTGTATTGAATTGATTTTCATGGCAACTCGTTCTCGTAAAAAACTTGCTTTCGTCTGGGGAAGAACGAAGTGCACAGGCAACTTAATTTCTGAAAATGGTTTGTTTTTGTGTTTACTTTAAGTCTAGGAGTTTTGTATTCCGTCCGTTTGGCATTGTTTGCGGTGTGGTCTCTTGACATGATTATTTACAACTTTTTGTATTATTTTTTTTAAGTGTTTTTGAGTTTTGTTTTCCTTTTTCTTGTTCCGTTCGAATTAATATTATTCCATTTGTTTTATTGTTGAATAAATAATTTTGTTGAGTTTTAAACAAAATAAGAAAAGGTAATTAAAATAATGCCCCCAATGGAATAAAATTGAAAGTAAACTGTGAGTATTCTTTTTTAACAATGGAAAGTTTTTAAGTTTGTTAATAAATATTATATCAGTTATTAAAAATTTTTAACTGTTATAATAACAGTTGTTCAGAATTAGACTGCTTTTCAATAGAAAATATTGCTTTTTTAAAGGACATTTTGCTCTGAATGATACAACTTTTCTATAGAAAATGTTACTCAGAATTGGAAAAGTTTTCTCATTATGAGCAACTTTTTGTATAGAAAAGTTATCTCATTATGAGCAACTTTTTGTATAGAAAAGTTGCCTCATTATGCGCAACTTTTTCTATAGAAAAGGTGTCTCATTATGAGCAACTTTTTGTATAGAAAAGTTGTCTCATTATGAGCAACTTTTTCTATAGAAAAGTTGTCTCATTATGAGCACCTTTTTCTATAGAAAAGTTATCTCATTATGAGCAAGTTTTTCTATAGAAAAGTTGTGTCATTATGAGCAACTTTTTCTATAGAAAAGTTTATACATACCAAAAATACAAAATCCTTAAAAAAGACATACATCCTAACAACAATCATTAAACAACTTTGATTTTAACAGCCAATAGCTGCAGGATATTCAGGCAAACTGTCAAATGAACGGGTGAGAGCGACTGAGTGTCAGGACGCCTGAATGAATGAAATGAAAGGCACTAAGAATATGCAATCATTGGTTTGATAGAGCTTTCTTGTATATGTTTGAACAGCAAATAGGTGATGACAATGCACTACTAACACTAACAAAGAATTAACTAAAACTTAAAACATAAAACAGACATTTATACTTGTATTGTATATGTATTGAGAACAATAATTGTTTGCTATGGAAGCTGTTAATATGCTTGTGTTTGTTAAAATGCAATCTTACACCTATAAACTAAACTACTCTTACATATTCCAACTTCCGTACTATTACCACAAATTTACTCCTGTTGGCTTTATATACTAGTATGAATGTATATTCATTCATGTTCACTCATTTATTCTTACAGTCAACTTCATTAACAAGAAAATTTACAGATTTTATGATTTTGGAAAGTTTTAGATTCACTACACACCAGAGTCTTTAGTCATTCAGAGTTTTACACTACTCGTCGCCACTGTCAGTGTGGCAAAAACTCGTACATATAGCACATCATCAACATCAGCATCATCATGATTGTCCTTGAAACCACAACAAAGCCAAAAACTTGTACTAAATCCTTTTCTAAGATTATGGCTTTAAAATCTCAACAGATGTGTTTTTGGGTGTTTTAGAGAATTTGAGCTTGAGTGTGTGTGTGCGTGTGTTCTATTCAAAATTCATGCATATTTATTGTTAGTGTTAACTTGTGAAGTACTTGTGTCTGTGTTGCTTTTTTAGTGAAAATTCAGTTCTATTTCCTTAAAAACTTTACGAGACAAACTCAACAGACTTAAACACATAAACACACCTTTTAATACTCTTCTCATGTCCTGATAATAATGTCGATGTACAAGTTAACAGTGTGTATTTGAAATATTCCTATGTATTAGTGTAAGGTTGCGGCTGTGGTGTTGTATGTGGGACCAGGCACTTCTATATGTATTTACTGTTTTAAAAGTTATTTAACAAGTAATTTCAGATAATAAAACTTGAGTTTTTAGTTAAACAATGCAAAAATGTTCAACAAGACAAGAGAATTTTACCATAATGATTTTTCTTCCTTTTTATTCCACTTTTACTCGAAGTTGTCGATTATCCTTTTTCTTCAATTGTTATATGTACGGCTTAAATTGAATTGTTTGTAAATATTTTCAAACAAAGATCAAATGACTAGACATTGAGATTAATAAGAAAATCTTTAATACTATTTGTGGTAATTTCTAGAGAAATTGAAGACAAGAAGAAATAATTAAACTTTTATAGGTACATATGTATATACATAGAGGGAAAAGGAAATATACACGCCTGGTACCAAATTGACACCAAAGAGTATATAATTTTTCAATAACATCCATTGTCAAAGTAAATACATACGTACGACAACACTATGTACTGTAAAACACTATGTATAACGCAACTATGTAAAACGCAACGTTGTCAACATTGCGACAATTCGTTGTCGAAATCTAAATTTTATACACATCCGTTGTCTAAAAAAAACTATTGGCAATGAATTGTTTGTCATTAGTGAGTTTACCACTTTTGTTAACATTTAGACAACGGATGTGTATAAATTTTAGATTTCGACAACGAATTGTTGCAATGTTGTCAACATTACATAGTGTTGTCGTACATATGTATTGACAACGGAAGGTATTGAAAAATTATAAACAGTTTGGTGTCAATTTGGTACCAGGCGTGTATATTTCTTTTTCCCTTTGTGTAAAGTTGTCTTATTCTAAGCAAATTTTTACAGAGAAAGGTTTCATGGATTGTATTTCTAATTCTAAAAATGTGTATCTATTTAAACAACTTTTTCTAGAGAAAATTTGCTTCATTATGAGTTGTTTTTTCTATAGAAAAGTTGTCTCATTATGAGCAACTTTCTCTATGGTAAGTTGTCTCCTTATGAGTAACCATTTCTATGGATAAGTTGTCTCCTTATGAGCAACTTTTACTATAGAATGGTTGTTTCATTATGAGCAACTTTTTCTATAGAAAAGTTGTCCCATTACTGGCAACAGTTTCTATAGAAAAGTTGTCTCATTATTACCAACTTTTTCTGTAGATAAGTGGTTTCCTTACGAGCAACTTTTTCTATAGATAAGTGGTCTCCTTTTAAGCAACTTTTTCTATAGAATAGTGGTCTCCTTATGAGCAACTTTTTCTACAGAAAAGTTGTCTCCTTATGAGCAACTTTTTCTACAGAAAAGTTGTCTCCTTATGAGCAACTTTTTCAAGAGAAAAGTTGTCTCAATATGAGCAGCTTTTTCTATAGAAAGGTTGTATAGTTTTCTATAAATTGTTCATATGAAATGAGACAACTTTTTCTATAGAAAATTTGTCTCAATCTGAATAACTTTTTCTATAGAAAAGTTATCTCAATGTTGTGGAGTAGTCAGTGATTAGTAAGTTTTCCTAGAGTAAAGTTGTCTAATGTTGAGTTGTCTCATTCTAAGCAACTTTTTCTATAGAATAGCTGTCTCATTTTGAACAACTCTTAAGTTGATTAATTCTGAGCAAGTTTTTCGTTAGAAAGGTTTTCTCTTTCTGCGGAACTTTTTCAAGAGAAAAGTTGTCTAATCATGAAAATTTTTTTCTAGAGAAAAGTTTTCTCATTCTTAACATTCTCATATTCTGAGCGACTTGAGATAAATAGTCTCATATGGAGCACATTTTTCTAGAGTAAAGTTGTCTAATGTCGAGCTAGTGATTCTGAAGTAAAGTTGTATTAATCGGAGCAACATTATGCTAGAGAAAATTGAGCAAATTTTTCTACCAAACTTTTTGACTTTTAAAAGTGTAATTTTACATTTTGAACTATTATTATGTATGTTTACATGAATACATATTTTAATTTGTTTGTGTATTTATAATAAATGGTTATTTTTTGTTTACATTTGTTTATTTAATTTAATTTACTATACGAATATTATTTTCTTTTCTATATAATTTCCATGGATTTTCAACAGAGGGAGTATGAGTATTTTCCTATGTGACATCTGTTGTTTAATGAACTTTGTGTAAATAATTATTTTGCCACAAATTAGAATTGATTAAAATACAATTTGTTACTGTATATTTATAGTTCTTTTTCTGCTGTCTGTGTGGTGTGTAATTAATTTTATTTTTTATTTTTTGGAATAATAATTATTTTAAATTTTGTATGTATTTTTGTGAGATTTCGGTTTGAACATGTTGTTTTTTATGTTCTTTTTGGGGTTTTTTGATTCGGTTTGTGTGTCATAAATTTATTTAGTCAATTTTAATGGTTTTGCATATTTATAATTTATTTACATGTTTATATTTAAATAAATATACAAATATAAATTTTTAGTTTTTGTGTTAAAAATAAAAGGGACATTAAGGAGGTGATAAGTAATGATGAGATTTCAAAATTTAAATTAATTTTAAAGGTTTTAAATTATATTTCTCAATGTCTGAAATATTGTGTTATTTGTGATAAAACTAATTAAAATATTTTTTAATTGTTTTCCTTTTCATTTTCAAAATTAACTTTCCGATTAACCAAATTATCATACAATTACTAAATCAAGTCATAATTAATATTAATCATACGTAATGGTGTACAATGTGCTAAATTAATAGTGTTTATATTCACATATTTTATGAGAACTATAATTATTTTGCAAATTATGCCACAAGGGGCGTGTTTTACAAAATCAAAATAATTGTTCAGATGTAAAAACGTATGATTTGTGATTTTTCTAGGTTAAATTCATCATGAGGATTAAATTCATTAAGTCGATTTCCTTATACTTGTTTCAAAATTTATTTACCTTTATGTATTACCCTTTACCTTAATAAAGCTTTAGAAAACTTATGTTTTAATCCCTCTTTCTATAATTTATTTAAAACAATTAAAACTATCAACATTTTCTATCTCTCTCTAATAATCTTTTAATTGAAAATATTGTTTTTAACCCCATTTGTTTTGTTTTTGTTGGGGTTTTTATTTTGCACTTATTTTGAATACCAACAAACAACTACAGAAATCAAATAAAAATTTTAATTAAACTGTAAATAAGTCTAGAAAATAAAACAAAAATCGAAATCAAATGAAAATTGTGATTGCCAACACAAAATGTCAACAATGCAATTCAACATTTTAATTGTTATTTCAACATAAAAAAAATCATCACTACCAACAACAGGATAAAAAAACCGAACCAACCAACCAATAACTGAGGAAAAAAAAAACAACAACAACAACTGTCAATAAACAGGACATTCAATCAATAATATGAAATGGAGAAACCTTTGGACAATATAACAATAGATCAAATAGAAACCACAATACAGCAGCAAACCCAACAAAAACTCACACACAAAACAATATGTATGAAAATGTTAGTGCCTCCACAAAACAACAAAAATAAAAAAAGAGGGAAAATACTAAAATAAATAGGCCAGATTTAAAACTGTAAAAGTCAAGTGCTGAAAACAAGAAATGCCTAAAGGCCTACCATCTAACGACAAATGCAAAAAAGGACCGGCACAGAGGGGTGGGGTTAGGTGGGGTTAGCATGGGGTATCATGAATCTAAAAAAGAAATCACAATAATAAAACCATAATGCCAACAGCAACCAACCAACCAACTGACTGACTGCTGTAGGAAAAAACAATTCACAACTGTAAATACACTTTAGGCATTAACGTGTGCTTTAAATTCTACTGAATACTTTGTTTAAATTTAGAAAAACCACTCTATTTTAGCTTTTGTCTCTAGGACTGCTGTGTATTTTGTCTTTTTTTTTTAACTACCACAATGCTGGTTATTTTGGAATCACTCAAATCAGGGATAAACAATTTGATGGAAAACTAAAAGGGAGCAATGTTACATTACTTTTAGCATTACAATAAAAAAATAACTAGTACTTTTATAAGTTATGGTAAGATTATTATGCCACTATAAGCAATTGTAAGGTTAAAAAGTTTATGATGAAAACAGCTGATATTGGTAAATCGTGAGGAATATAGTTTTTTGAAAACTTTAAGAACTCCTAAAAAAAAAGAATTGAGTAATCCGTACTAAAATCCCAAAATGGTCTTGATTTGAGCTCCATTCGTACTTGATTTAGACTATACAGTAGACTATAGACTAGCCTATAGACTAGCCTATAGACTAGCCTATAGACTAGACTATAGACTAGACTATGGACTAGACTATAGAGTAGACTATAGACTAGACTATAGACTAGACTATAGACTAGACTATAGACTAGACTATAGACTAGACTATAGACTAGACTATAGACTAGACTAGACTAGACTAGACTAGACTATAGACAAGACTATAGACTAGCCTAGACTATAGACTAAACTGAAGACTAGACTATAGACTAAACTGAAGACTAGACTATAGACTAGCTTATAGACTATACTATAGACTAGACTATAGACTAGACTATAGACTAGACTATAAACTAGACTATACACTAGACTATACACTAGACTATAGACTAGACTATAGACTACACTATAGACTAGACTATAGACTAGACTATAGACTAGACTATAGACTAGACTATAGACTAGACTATAGACTAGACTATAGACTAGACTATAGACTAGACTATAGACTAGACTAGACTATAGACTAGACTATAGTCTAGACTATAGACTAGACTATAGACTAGACCAGACGTCGGCGCTAGTATTGTTCTGACAACGAAGATATTCGGCAAATTACATGTACACAACACGATCGCATACGAACCTCTAAACAAGAGCATCAAAAATACAAATATTTTATTTAGTTGCTTGGCAGCATTCAACAAAGCGGGTTGATGTCGCTTTGTTAAAGAAATTGCAAACACAACTTGAAAAAACAAAAACAACTTGCAAAAGCAAGAGCATAATTTACAAAAACAACGTACACCCTAAATAATTTTTTAGAATGCATAACAATGAAAGTAAATAAGTTCATCTTGTTTCATATTTTTTTTGTACATTTTAATTAGAAATGTTGTTTCTATGTGAAGAAATTATCATTCTTAAGTACATTGATTACATTTTGTTTATAAATATTCGCATTTTACAGTAATGCAATTTAATCTTCAAAATTAAAAATAACCAAATATTTTTTTCAGTGCAATTTCATTGAAAAAATGCCAATAGTGTGTGTGTAGTGGTGATTTTTTTATCTGCCTCTCTATCCGCCGGTATATGGACTAGACTATAGACTAGACTATAGACTAGACTATAGACTAGACTATAGACTAGACTATAGACTAGACTATAGACTAGACTATAGACTGGACTATAGACTAGACTATAGACTGGACTATAGACTAGACTATAGACTAGACTGTAGACTGGACTATAGACTAGACTATAGACTAGACTATAGACTAGACTATAGACTAGACTATAGACTAGACTATAGACTAGACTATAGACTAGACTATAGACTAGACTATAGACTAGATTATAGGCTAGACTATAGACTAGACTATAGACTAGACTATAGACTAGACTATGGACTAGACTATAGACTAGACTATAGACTAGACTATAGACTAGACTATAGACTAGACTATAGACTAGACTATAGACTAGACTAGACTAGACTATAGACTAGACTATAGACTAGACTATAGACTAGACTATAGACTAGACTATAGACTAGACTATAGACTAGACTATAGACTAGACTATAGACTAGACTATAGACTAGACTATAGACTAGACTATAGACTAGACTATAGACTAGACTATAGACTAGACTATAGACTAGACTATAGACTAGACTATAGACTAGACTATAGACTAGACTATAGACTAGACTATAGACTAGACTATAGACTAGACTATAGACTAGACTATAGACTAGACTATAGACTAGACTACTAGACTAGACTATAGACTAGACTAACTAGACTAGACTATAGACTAGACTATAGACTAGACTATAGACTAGACTATAGACTAGACTATAGGACTAGACTAATAGACTAGACGTATAGACTAGACTATAGACTAGACTATAGGACTAGACTCTAGACTAGACTATAGACTAGACTATAGACTAGACTATAGACTAGACTAGTAGACGCTAGACGACTATAGGACTAGACTATAGACTAGACTACTAGAACTAGACTATAGACTAGACTATAGACTGCGACTATAGACTAGGACATAGCCTAGGACTATTAGACTCGACTATCGACTAGTAGACTTATAGGACTAGGACTATAGACTAGACTAGACTAGACTATAGACTAGATTATAGACTAGAATATAGACCTAGACTATCGACCGTAGACTTATAGACTAGACTAATAGACTAGACTATAGGACTAGATTCTATAGACTAGACTATAGAATAGACTATAGGACTAGACTATAGCTAGACTATAGACTAGACTATAGACTAGACTATAGACTAGACTATAGACTAGACTATAGACTAGACTATAGACTAGACCATAGACTAGACTATAGACTAGACTATAGACTAGACTATAGACTAGACTATAGACTAGACTATAGACTAGACTATAGACTAGACTATAGACTAGACTATAGACTAGACTATAGACTAGACTATAGACTAGACTATAAACTAGACTATAGACTAGACTATAGACTAGACTATAGACTAGACCATAGACTATAGACTAGACTATAGACTAGACCATAGACTAGACTATAGACTAGACTATAGACTAGACCATAGACTAGACTATAGACTAGACTATAGACTAGACTAGACTAGACTATAGACTAGACTATAGACTAGACTATAGACTAGACTATAGACTAGACTATAGACTAGACTATAGACTAGACTATAGACTAGACTATAGACTAGACTATAGACTAGACTATAGACTAGACTATAGACTAGACTATAAACTAGACTATAGACTAGACTATAGACTAGACTATAGACTAGACTAGACTAGACTATAGACTAGACTATAGACTAGACTATAGACTAGACTATAGACTAGACTATAGACTATAGACTAGACTATAGACTAGACTATAGACTAGACTATAGACTAGACTATAGACTAGACTATAGACTAGACTATAGACTAGACTATAGACTAGACTATAGTCTAGTCTATAGTCTATATATAGACTAGACTATAGTCTATAGTCTAGTCTATAGTCTAGTCTAGTCTATAGTCTAGTCTATAGTCTAGTCTATAGTCTAGTCTATAGTCTAGTCTATAGTCTAGTCTATAGTCTAGTCTATAGTCTAGTCTATAGTCTAGTCTATAGTCTAGTCTATAGTCTGGCTCAAAATTAAAAATCCAGATAAGCCTTCGCCAAGAAGCTGCTAAAATTAGCAAGATTTGAATTCAATGTACTCTGAAGCAAAAAAATTTTCTCGCAGAATTCGTAGATTTCAAAACATTCATTTTGGAAATTTCTAAATTGTTCTAGTATGACATGAAAGTTTTACGAGAACTTATTAAAGTTTTTTATGTATTTATTATGAAAGTAATAACGCTTCTTTAGAAGATCGGTAATTAGCAATAATATGTATTAATACATTTTTTAAATGTTGTGTGCATTACATTTTTAAAAGTTCCAACTGACTTATTCAAATCTCTTTTAAAACTTTATAACTAATTGTGCAATATTTTTGTTCAGTTTAAAGTTTTTTATCTTTAAATTCTGAAAAATTCCCATTGGTTGCTCTGGCTACCATAACAACAGTTATTTTCGAATTGTACAAATCGAAAAGGTTTGAAAAGAAAATAAACCAAAAAAATTACTCTATTTAAGTTCAAATGAGTATTGAGTGTTGACAGTAAAACCTACAAAACATTGTTTATTTGTTAAACCAACAACAACCATTCGATAGCAACAACAACAACAACTACAGCACAATACAAAGTGAGAAATAGGATTTTTAAATTGTAAATCCTTTTACAGGTTGTACTAATGGTCAAAACAACTTCTACTACTACTTGCACACAATAATAAAGTTAGTAATTTCTTTTTTTCTCCCCCTTGTGCTTTTGTGTTGTTAGTTATTGTTGTCTTTGAAATGAACTTTTGCGGCCAGTATTATTGACAACTTGTTTGTAGTTGTATTGATTTGTGTTTAATTGTTTGTATGTTTTAGTGAGTGTGGTTTTATTATTGGTTTTCATATTTAGAAAGGAGATTTATTGTTATTTAGATAGGGTGAGGAAATAACAATACATAGTTTCTTTTTAATTGAAATATGAATACAGGACTTTATAAAATGAGCAATTCAAAAAAGTTGCAACATTTTTACAAAGCTTGAACTTGATACAGTTTTTAGTAAAACCATTTTGATTATCAACAAAGAATAGGGTACGAAAATGTTTATTTATTATGAATAGTATACTCTAGCGTATGATTAATATTAATTATGATTAATTTTTTTATTTTTTCATAAATTTAATAGTTTTAAAATTTTAAGTATTTTTAGCATATATGAAACAAATACTAAAACCTTTAGCATATTTCTTTATAACTAATTTTTTGTAACAATTTCTTTTTCAAACCAATAATTCAAATTGCAACAAAAAGTTCAAGAGATCCAAAGTTGCATTATTTATATTTTTGTATGTATTTTCAAAAAAAGAAAAAAAAAACACATTACAATGATTTTGAAATAAACAATTTTCAATACATTATTTCATTGGTTATTTGCAACAACTCGTAAAAGTAAAATAGCAAAATACATCTTTAGAGCAGAATTGTCTAGCATGGAAAAATTATGCATATTTTTGATGTAATATAACGATCGAAAAGGGAATAATAATAATAATTCAAACAAAAGAACCATGAAAAAGAGAAGAATTGGAAAGAACAATACATTTCTTCTTTTGTTGGAATTTATGTTTCAATGAAAATCACACACTTTCCTTCTTATAAACGAAATATTTTTATATACACAAGAAAAAAACAATCACACATAAGGAACAGTGGGTCAGATAGCAATACATTTATATCAAACCAAGTACGACATTCATGCGTTATCCTGCGATCGTGGAAATGACGGCGTCTCTATGAATGTCGTTCAAATTTGCCATATATGAGGACTTATCTATTGGGTCCTGCACATAATTGCGTTTGTTCTCCTCGCACATACGAATATCCTTCCTGACATGCCTCGGGGGAGAATCCAACAGTTAGATGTTAAAATTGGGATAACTCCTCCATGACCTTCCAGGAAGTCAACATGGCATGTTCCTTGACTGGCAGGACCTTCGTTTCCTCGTGTAAATGATATTCCGAAGTTATTTATATGCAGCCGGTTACATTCCTTAGGGCAGCATTTTGCCAGCTTTGAACATTTGGTATCACTGAGCGAAGCTGACCACAGTGGACTAGCATAATTAAACACTGACCGATCAATCGTTTAATATGTAGCTAATAAGGTTTCTTTATCCATACCCCAAGTGCTGCCGGTTAGCGCAATTTGTGGGTGATTGCAGTGGCATGAGCTGAATAAGTAAATAGGCTGTCAAATGTGACCCCCAAGATTTTTGGATGGTGCACGCTCCGAATTTGTACTCCATAGACCACGACTCCGAAGGTTAAATTTACTTTCTTCGTCCAGGTGGTTAAAAGTGTTGCTGACGACTTGGTGATAGTTGCAGGTTACGCGCAGTATTCATCAATATTGTGGCCCGTCTTCATGATAGTACAGTCGTTCGCATAAGATATCACATCCACTCCTACTGGAGGTACTACGCGCAAACTATCAAGTAGATTTATAAGGTCTCCATTTTGACAAAATCACGCCACTCGTCAGATGTATCGCTGTGTATATTAATTTGCTATTAAATTCAGCATGTAGCAGTTAGATATCAGTGAGTCCGGACCCAGTACCTCGTTTCTATAATTTTCTCGAATCGAGAAAAAAACATAAAATATAATAGTCTTCCAGCTTTTAACAGTGTGACTCTGATTATTTTTAAACTGTACTCATTAATAAGAAATTTTTAAATTTCTTGTATTCACCCTGTTTTACACAAGATGATCATGAATTTTTCGACAGATTTTCTCGATGCGAGAATTACCCTGCTACAGCAGGACATTCGCAAATAAAGTGGAACATCGTTGCCTCTTGCAACCAGGTTCTTGCAACCTTGCATGTCTGTCTGTCACGCAGTGTTCAGCTATTAGTTCCAGCACTTTGATATATCCTTCCTATTTCGGGTTACAAGTTGCCTAGAGCGATTCTCATAAAAAATTGCTTGGCCCCTTAGTATTCAATACTAATGGAGTTGCTAATCAAATAGCGGTGAAAATATCCATAGCAGATACCATTCTGGCTAGCACATCTGCCTATTCATTTCCATAATGCGCAGGGGTCCAAAATAGGTAATGTCAAACAAGCGACTCAGAAAAATCATTGCATTGTCGTTTGACCAATAGGGAAGTGATAGTGTGAAAAAAGTGTCGCCTATCAAAAAAATATCTTTTTTAAGAATATTGAGGCCACATAGTGCCCTACAGAATCCCTACGTATGGAAATCTGTAACTCTAACATTGGTATGTCCTGGAAACTCTTAACAGTTTAAGTAACATGGAATACATTTTTTGCAAAAATTTCCTGATGAGCGCTGCCAATTTTCAACCCACTAAAGCGTTTCTTCTTCCCTCCACTGTGCATACGCAGACACAAATCGCTATCATAAAATACGCTTACACACATATACATAAGCTCTTATATCGAATAAACTAAAAGACGGACGATCAGAATAAATGCACATAAAGCAACAACAATAAAGAAAGACGAAAAAATTTCCAGCAGCAACAACAAAAATCTGTATTATATTCTGTCATAAAGAATCTGGATGACGTGAAAATGCATCAGTAGTTTTTCTTTTTTTTTTTCCTTCGACTGATGGTTTTTAAGACCCAGAGAAAATAATGGTTTTTGAACGTTATGTACATACTTTCTGTATGTATGTATGTGTATAACCAGCCAAACATATAAATTTAACAGGATGTCCATCTTTCTTTTAATGTATATGAGTGTGTATTTGAGTGGAACACGTATAAAAAAAACCCCAGCAGATTTACAACTATTCAATGGACAACATTTTCCTAGAAATTTTTTTATCATTTATGGAATATTCTTCGGGCTTGAGTTCGAATTCCACATGTAAATCCACGAGACGGTAAAATACACTTTAATGAAACCCAAAGTAATCACATCTTACGGTCATAGCTAAATGCCATTCAAAATAACTAGCTTGGGATAGTATCCCCGAACAACCGGGAAATAACAGAGTGATTGAGAATATATGTAAACATGTGTGTAAAGTAGAATGTTTCTTTTTTTAAGAAGGAAAGAAATGAAAGAAATCATGTTTTAGTTTAATGGTCATAAATTCTATTGCTTGTGGCTGGCTACTTTATAATGCGTTCTACTCTTAACATTTAATGCTAAAATGTGCTCATAAATAACCCAGCAAACATTTAAGCTGGGAATCACGCGGAAATAACTACTCGTTTAAAGCTCATTAGAAATTTCACAGCTCACCGGCCAACTTGTACTTGAGTACAAAAAGTTTTGGACATTCTTAAACTAAACATTTTTATAGCTTCCAAATTTCCAATTATTAACTAGGTTATATTTTCATTTAATGTCCGTGCAAAAATGCTATAAGTGCTGAGTTATTTCTTCTGATACATTTTCTCCAAATGCACAAAAATCCGTATTACATTCTAGTTCATTTTTAGCAACGCTTTTTCCTTTCTTCTTTTTGGTGTTGGTTTTCGTTTTTTTATAGGTATTATTTTCTCTTTTAACAGAACTAAAAGAATATTCATTTTACTTTAAGCGTTTTTTTAATGATTTTGGTAGAAGTCAGGCTTCCAATAAGTAAAAAACAAAATAGATTTAAATTTAGCTTTAAGAAAGTTATTTAAATAAAATTTAACAAATAGCTAATGGGCATTTGCCTAAATCAATAGATATATCAAACGTTTCTACGATAACTATAACTCGAAACAATTCAGTCATAGTAAAAAAACGAATATGCGAAAATTAGTCTGTAGGCTATATCATATACTATCCTATAGATTAGTCCTTATACTAGTTGATAAGCTAGACAATAGCCGAAGTCTAGATTGGACATGATTTATTCTAGAACTGAACTAGCACTGAACTAGAACTGAACTAGAACTGAACTAGAAACTGAACTAGAACTGAACTAGAACTGAACTAGGAACTGAACTAGAACTGAACTAGAACTGAACTAGAAACTGAACTAGAACTGAACTAGAACTGAACTAGAACTGAACTAGAACTGAACTAGAACGAACTGAACTGAACTAGAACTGAACTAGAACTGAACTAGAACTGAACTAGACTGAAACTAGAACTGAACTAGAACTGAACTAGAACTGAACTAGAACTGAACTAGAACTGAACTAGAACTGAACTAGAACTGAACTAGAACTGAACTAGAACTGAACTAGAACTGAACTAGAACTGAACTAGAACTGAACTAGAACTGAACTAGAACTGAACTAGAACTGAACTAGAACTGAACTAGAACTGAACTAGAAACTAGAACTGAACTAGAACTGAACTAGAACTGAACTAGAACTGAACTAGAACTGAACTAGAACTGAACTAGAACTGAACTAGAACTGAACTAGAACTGAACTAGAACTGAACTAGAACTGAACTAGAACTGAACTAGAACTGAACTAGAACTGAACTAGAACTGAACTAGAACTGAACTAGAACTGAACTAGAACTGAACTAGAACTGAACTAGAACTGAACTAGAACTGAACTAGAACTGAACTAGAACTGAACTAGAACTGAACTAGAACTGAACTAGAACTGAACTAGAACTGAACTAGAACTGAACTAGAACTGAACTAGAACTGAACTAGAAACTGAACTAGAACTGAACTAGAACTGAACTAGAACTGAACTAGAACTGAACTAGAACTGAACTAGAACTGAACTAGAACTGAACTAGAACTGAACTAGAACTGAACTAGAACTGAACTAGAACTGAACTAGAACTGAACTAGAACTGAACTAGAACTGAACTAGAACTGAACTAGAACTGAACTAGAACTGAACTAGAACTGAACTAGAACTGAACTAGAACTGAACTAGAACTGAACTAGAACTGAACTAGAACTGAACTAGAACTGAACTAGAACTGAACTAGAACTGAACTAGAACTGAACTAGAACTGAACTAGACTGAATTAGAACTGAACTAGAATTGAACTGGAATTAAACTAGAACTGAACTAGAACAGAAGTGAACTAGTACTGAACTAGAACTGAACTAGAATTAAACTGGAATTAAACTAGAACAGAAGTGAACTAGTACTGAACTAGAACTGAACTATAACAGACTTTGAGATTTTCATATATGTATTCACATAATGGATTCGCAGCATAAGAAAGAATACAAATTAAATCCCTAATGACATAAAACAAATGCCCTTAAGTGACTAATTTTATTTAATAATAAAACAACAATTAAAATTATACATTTTTTATTTAAATTAAACAAGAACAACAACATGTTTATAATTTTTTCATATTTCTTTTCTATTTCGTCAGTAGCAAGCAACAACATTTGTCATTAATAATTTAGTCATCCGTGTCATTGGCATTTTGCACGAGTTAAACACAAAACACACATTCTGTATAAAATCTAATAATTTCTACGTTTTTGTATTTCACAGTCCACCTGTTTCAAATTTTGTGGTTTTAGAAAAAAAACATTCTGTGTAATTTTTGTTCTAAAAATTTTAATTTAAATATTATTTTCGTACTTTATTTGTAGAATTCTACTGTTTTAAAAGTTTTATAAAATGGCTTTGTATAAAAATAAGGTTCTTACCCTGCTCATTATTTGATTTGTAAGTATATTTGCAAAAAACCTAAAAAAATGTGTGACGTTTCATGTCATTTGCTAATTTATAAAATTTGTCTTAGTATTTTTTCACCCCTTGTGTAGCTGCAGTGCTGCAACAACGTAGGCGACTCATGTCTAATTAAACACTTTGATTTGTCACTTTCTATTTGTGCTCGGTCTACGGCCGTCTTTATAATTTTTGTGTAGAATTTTCAGATTTTTTTTGTATAATTTATTTATAATATTTTGCGACAGGTGAAGGTTGGCCAGCATCACTAATAAGATTAATTGTGTTAAATGAGAAAAAATAATATTCAAATCATTATAATTTGTTTATTTCTATAGAACAAATAAATCGAACTATGCAGTGTGGAACCATTAGGGGAATCAGACTTTTTTTGCGAAATACAAAATATTAAAATTATAAAATGGAAAATTGTATCTTTTAACTAAATGGGTATTACTGACGTAAATATCAACATTCTTTGCAATGTCATAAAACCTACATATTTAGCTAAGCTTTAAATTTTTAAATAATATTCTTTCTTTCAACATAAATATCAATTTACTGTTAAAAAAAATATTCAATTGACAATTGCCGGTGGGAATTTTGACACATTTAATGTTTGTATCTTTCCCTAAACTGCTATTTCCTGCAACATCTCTTGGAATATCATTAAAAAGTCAACGAGAGTATGTGAGAAGAGGGAGTAAAACAAACACACACATATGTAAACTTGAAAGAATTAAAAAGTACTTAACAATATTTTCTGTGTCTGTTTAACATACTTATAAACATATAATCATTTATGCAAAAGTAAACATAAATTGCAAAGATAAATCTAAAGTAAAAAAAAAGTATAAATATCTTAAAATATAACTGAATTCTTAACAGTTTACAATTGTTACAAAAAAATATGCAGGCATTAAATTGTTATAAGGAAATTATTTTAAACTTTTTGTATTCTCTTTGTATGGCAATACATTCTCTTGGGCATACATTTTTCACCATAAAAATTATATATGTTTTTTTTTTGTTCCTTTATATACCTACGGGAATAGACAACATTGGAAAATGTGCAAAAAAAACCCATTTACTCATCCATAGATCAATATTAGCTGTTGTGGGGGGGGAGAATTTTAAAACGACATGATTTCTAATGCAAAATTAATTGCCTTTTAAACTGTGATTTCCAAGAATTTTTTTCTATAGATATTATTGTCTTTGCTGTAACGCTTCTGGCTTATAACATTATAAAAAAAGTAACAATTCGGGTTTGAGAAACAATAAAAATATTGGCAATAAATTTTGTACGAGAGTGGTGTGATTGAAGATAGTATGAAGACCGGTTCTAGTTCAGTTTAAGTTCAGTTCTAGTTCAGTTCTAGTTCAGTTCTAGTTCAGTTCTAGTTCAGTTTTAGTTCAGTTCTAGTTCAGTTCTATTTCAATTCTAGTTCAGTTCTAGTTCACTTTTAGTTCAGTTCTAGTTCAGTTCTAGTTCAGTTCAAGTTCAGTTCTAGTTCAGTTCTAGTTCAGTTGTAGTTCAGTTCTAGTAGTTCAAGTCTAGTTCAGTTCTAGTTCAGTTTTAGTTCAGTTCTAGTTCAGTTCTATTTCAGTCCTAGTTCAGTTCTAGTTCTAGTTCTGTTCTAGTTCAGTTCTAGTTCAGTTCTAGTTCAGTTCTAGTTCAGTTCTAGTTCAGTTCTAGTTCAGTTCTAGTTCAGTTCTAGTTCAGTTCTAGTTCAGTTCTAGTTCAGTTCTAGTTCAGTTCTAGTTCAGTTCTAGTTCAGTTCTAGTTCAGTTCTAGTTCAGTTCTAGTTCAGTTCTAGTTCAGTTCTAGTTCAGTTCTAGTTCAGTTCTAGTTCAGTTCTAGTTCAGTTCAGTTCTAGTTCAGTTCTAGTTCAGTTCTAGTTCAGTTCTAGTTCAGTTCTAGTTCAGTTGTAGTTCAGTTGTAGTTCAGTTGTAGTTCAGTTCTAGTTCAGTTCTAGTTCAGTTCTAGTTTAATTCTAGTTCAGTTCTAGTTCAGTTCTAGTTCAGTTCTAGTTCAATTCTAGTTCAGTTCTAGTTCAGTTCTAGTTCAGTTCTAGTTCAGTTCTAGTTCAGTTCTAGTTCTAGTTCAGTTCTAGTTCTAGTTCAGTTCTAGTTCTAGTTCTAGTTCAGTTCAGTTCTAGTTCAGTTCTAGTTCAGTTCTAGTTCAGTTCTAGTTCAGTTCTAGTTCAGTTCTAGTTCAGTTCTAGTTCAGTTCTAGTTCAGTTCTAGTTCGGTTCTAGTTCAGTTCTAGTTCAGTTCTAGTTCAGTTCTAGTTCAGTTCTAGTTCAGTTCTAGTTCAGTTCAGTTCTAGTTCAGTTCTAGTTCAGTTCTAGTTCAGTTCTAGTTCAGTTTTAGTTCAGTTTTGGTTCAGTTCTAGTTCAGTTCTAGTTCAGTCCTAGTTCAGATCTAGTTCAGTTCTAGTTCAGTTCTAGTTCAGTTCTAGTTCAGTTCTAGTTCAGTTCTAGTTCAGTTCTAGTTCAGTTCTAGTTCAGTTCTAGTTCAGTTCTAGTTCAGTTCTAGTTCAGTTCTAGGTCCGCTTATAGTTGCAGTTCAGTTTTAAAAGAAGTCAGAAACTTTTGTAGCTTGAAAATTTTCTCACATAACCCTCGTAATTTTCTGCACATGCAGTTTTATGTTAACGGTTAGATCAGGGTGAAGAAAAATCAGAAATGTTCATGGAGACATTGGAGATTGGCAACAATAAATTATGGCTTGATACGAAGTTTCCTCCTTGGAGAATTGTGGTGGTCAGTGGTAGGGAGGTAGAGTGAAAGACGCACAGATTGTTTTATATACAAAAATGTTCTCTATATTCGTTTTATGTTATGATTTTAATAAAATTATTATTTCATTATTGTAGCAGAAGAGTAAACATATAAAAAAGAAAGACATCCTTTTTTAACAATATTTTTTTTAGCTATAAATGGCAATTTAGTCTTAAGCATAACTGTTTAAAAAAGACAAAGAAATTGACTGGGTTGTTGGCTCAGGGCTGGGTTCCACTCTCTAGCTGAGCTGAACGTATGAATATTTGAATGACTGAGTGACTGAATGACTAAATAAATGTTTCTTGTGTTACATGACATTGATTGATGTATTGTTATCAATTATGTTTTATTTTTTCACTGTTGTTTCCCATAAGCTCTTTTTTATTTGCAATTTTTTACATTTTCTCATTGCTGTTTTTTGTTGTATGTGTTTTTTTATATTAAGGATGTAGATTAATATTTATTAAAATTCAAATTGTTTTTTTTTTTTTTTGTACTTTGTATCACTATCCCTGTTTTTTAGTATAATTTCAAATAAAAAATTAATTTATTTTGCTTAGAGTTTTTTATAAAAAAAGAACAAAAATGCTAAAAAAGATGACACTAAAGGACATCATGTTTTTTGACAACTAAATGAGAATTTAACAATATTTAGGTTAAGCTACAGCTGAGGTTTATTCTGGTATATATTAATGGTGGAAGATACATTAGACAATAAATGTATTAGAATTACAAAAGGATTAGATGTAAAAGAAAAAAAGTATTAAAAGATTAAGAAATTACTTCATTTTTTAAAAAAATTAAACTTCCAAACAAACCATTTCCCTTTTATTCAATCTTACAAAGGGGCGTGGTTGTGGTTTTTAAAATTTTTAAATCAACTTTAAGATTACCTTTTCTAAATAAAAATTTTTATTTTAATTTCTTTTCAGGTATGTAACATATTTATCAAGCAATTTTATTCAAATCGTAAGTCTTTATATAAGATATTAAGAATTTAAACTCTTTTTTTTCTTCAACTCTCAACAAATTAACACTAAAAATTAAACCATTTTTCGTGTTTTGTGTAAATTATCTGACATTTTCCAAATGGTTTTCAACATCTCGTTCCTTTTTCTCAACTCTTGTCATGTTTAACTTTGAGATCAGATTATGCAGCAAGAATTTCGCATTCATCGTTGAATTTTCCTAAAAGTCGTCCTTTTTGTCTTTTATTACTTCCACTTGTTTTTCTATTGTGACTAATTTATGCGACAGCACAACAGCAATTTTTCAAAAAAAAAAAAAAAAAAAAAAAAATGAAAAGAAAGAAGATGAGGAGGAGGAGCAAAGAGAGTGTCTAAAATAAAACAAATCGCAACATGTACTATTAAAATTTACATATGATGTCCTGGGCGGAGTGTGGAAGAAGTAGAATAATTTTAAATAACTCCTGCTTAATGTTTCTTAAAAGCTATTTTATGAAAAGCAAAATGTGAGGAATTTAGAAGAGTTCAGTAAAGGAGTATTTCAATGTACGCTACAAGATGAAAAATATGCTAAGAATCAAGTCCATCAAATTTTTAATTACTGCAGAAGAATCTAATAATGTATTAAACCTTTATATACTCAAAGTTGGATATAAATCCCGTGTTTACTGAAACTCTTTAAAAAAACCTATAATCATAATTACTCTTAGTATATATATAGATTTCTTAAAAAAAAAAAATACTCAATCAAGGCTATAGTAGGTAGTCCAGGATTACATAGAGTTAGTAAGAGACACTGCACACGAATTTGCATCCTATTTTGAGGTTTTTAAAGCAGTTAATTTTTCTTTTTATTAGTATTTTCAGTCGTAATCTTTTTATCGGTTTTTATAACGAATCTGATCTCTGAATCTGGATCACTGAAATATTAGTTCTGATCATCAATTATAGATCATTAAAATTCAGATTTTTATCACCGATCGCGGATCTCAAAATGATGGAATTGGATAATAAACCGTAGATTTCGAAATCTAAATGTAGAATTCTGTCTTTCTTCCAAAGATGTGAAAAAGTTCTGTAGATGAAAATGTGTTTGTTTGGACTTTATAGACTGGTAAACGGCTAGACAGATTTTCTTGAAATTTTCACATTGTCTTCCTGTATGTCTGGAAGGAGCTAAAGGCTACTTTTATGTTGAAATTTCATGTGGGCGACGTGTCACGCCCATATTAAGAAAATATTGAATCAGTATATCTGAAATAATATAAAAGTTAGAGTCCTCACTTTATATGATATTAATATGATTATTTAGGAAAAAGTAGGCGGACTAGCATTAGGGGGCGTGGTACCTCCAAGTACACTGAGTATAGCTAGTCATATTATAAATACTACAAATTTTTTTTATAAAATTTAAAAACTATAACAATTCACGAATTATTTTCATAACATTAAAGAAAAAATTCGTGTGGACGACAACTTCTAAAATTACAAAAATGATTATAAAATGAACAAAAATGTTTGCCATTTATAAAATTTTCGTAAATTTCACCATATTTATTTGAAATTTACATTTAACAATTTATATAATATAATTTTTCTAAAATTATTTTACATTATACTAAGAATGTTTCATACAATTTCGTATATATTACGAAATAATCCCAAACAACGAAGCATTCGTACAATGTACGACAATTTTCGTATATATTAGGCAAGGATTATGTTCAGTCTGGATATGAATGGAAAAATTATTTTACATTATACTAAGAATGTTTCATACAATTTCGTATATATTACGAAATAATCCCAAACAACGAAGCATTCGTACAATGTACGACAATTTTCGTATATATTAGGCAAGGATTATGTTCAGTCTGGATATGAATGGATCGGTGATGCATTTTTATTTCTTTGGTATGTTGGATAAAAAAGTGATTTAAGAAGCCAAACCAAACCAAACAATAGCGAACTAATCAATATTGTAGCCTCCTCTGGTATGAAAAAGGAGTATGGAACTTAAAAGAAATTAAATCAAAGTCTAAATACTAATTTAATCTACAATTAAAGTAACTTTTCAATCAAGATTTTGACATCAAATAAGTCATGAGAAAAATTTAATTTTTAGTTCTTTCAAGTGTAAAAAATTTATATTTATAAATGAGTTTCTTGCAAACAAATGTTTTCTGAAAATGTTCCCCAAAAATAGAGTGTCGCCGTCTCATTGGCGGAAAAAAATAAAACATGAAAAATATTGTTTTCCTTCTTTCGTTGCAAATAAATAAAATAACGCCAAGTACAGAAAATTAATGATAAAATGTCTTTTTGTTAACCATGAAAATATGGTAATAATACAAGTGTTAATGGTTATTTGTCAGTCAGCCGTGCACAACACTTTCAAGGACCAAAACCACACAACAATACAATGACAAAACGGGAACCAACGTTATAGTGGCGAGGCGACATCACAAGTGCTTAAAAAAGATGGTTGTGATAATGAGAAGCGCAGGTATTTAACATTTTTACACCATAAATATTTGTCGTGTTTTTTTCCACAAGATGAAATACTTCTAACCGTGTTAAATGGAAACCAAATAGCGAAGGAAGGTTTTGTAGTTTAATTCAATATGATCCTGGCGAAGTAAAGAACATTTAACAAAGTACTTGAGACTGGGAAAGGAAAATAATAAGACTTGACGAAAAGACCAAACGACTAGCCAGAGTTTGCATTACTAATTGCTGTATTTGGTTAGTAGAAGAAAAAAATTAAAACTTTAACATTAAGGGTATTCAATGTTGATTTATGTTTTTGGTAAATGAACTATATTTTTAAGTGAATATCCTTAATATATGTATACAGTTCTTTCTGTCTATGTGTCTGACAATAAATTCTTATATTTAATTGGATTTTAATATATTAATGTATTTATGCAAATTGGAAATATGAACATAAGTATGTATGTAGTTTGAAATATTCTTCTCTTTATTATACTGGGTAAACAATGTACTATTATTGTTTTACTCATTGTATGTTGAATGTTTTTAAGGACTATCTATCTACTACACATGTTTGTATTTATATTGAATAAATATTTACTAATTCTATCATTTCTATTCTTTTCATTTCATATTTTTTTTATTATTTTAATATTTATATCACACTTTAGTTTTTATTGTTCTACAACAACAAGAACGTCTGGATTGTTGCCATCAACATAACTACCATTTCCACTCCCACAACCGACTGCCATAAACACACCAACAGACAGACAGACACATTCATATTTATGTCTGTATACATACATATGTATAAGGATCGAAGAATTATCCTCGTCTTCTTTTATCCTTAAATGAATGTATACGATTTTATGAGGATGAATTTCATGTTATTCATATTTAAACAAGTCATGAAAATATATGAACGATTTTAGGGACTTAGGGAAGTAAGGGTAGAGGGAAAGGTAAAAAAGTATGTATTAGAAAGAGACAGACTAGAGTTGAATAGACGAAGGATACCGGGAATAAAGAAAGATTTTTTATAATAATATTGCATTTTATATTCTTTATATTTATTGAAATTATTGTTTTGATAAATCTTTTGTTATGACGAGAAATATGATTTAACTCATAAATATTTACGTTTTAGAATCATCATATGAACCGTACTAAATTATACAGGGTGCAACAGATAAGCTGAATGCAAATTATCAAAAAATAGAAGTTAATTAATTTCGTACCTTCTCAATTTCACTGAACATTATCGAGGATTGAATAAAATTTTAATTGTTGTAACATTTGTACATTTTTTTGTCTACCATCGTAAGTTCAAGCAAAGATCGATTTAGATCCTCTAAGGCGAAAAGTTGTATATTGAATTTCGATTATTTATGATTTTCGTTCTTGCATTTTTAAAGGGCATATTTAGATTCTCAATGATAGATTGAGGCAAGTTAAATTTTGTTTTTCATCTATAAATCTCGAAAAGATCAATATAATCGTGAAAATCTTTTAAAAATCCTTAAATTAAAATTGAGCACATTGATCATTTATAGTACATATATTTTTATAGAGTCGATGTCTTCTCTTTTTAAACCTCAATTTTTAGTCCTGTATTTCTAATTAATTGATTGATTCATATTTTCAATGTAAATAGTTTGATTATAGTTTGAAGATCGGTTAAGATCATTAATCAAGCATCTCTAAAAGTTCTACTTTGATCACCCAAAAAAATCTCTTAAAGATCATTTAAGATCTTCAATTTTTTTTTTTTTTTTTTTTGATTTTACATTTTACATATCCTGGGAATTAAACAATCCATTAAGATTTTCTAAAAGTTGTTTAAATATAGGTTAATGTCCTTACTTACGATCACTTGCTTTAAGATTTAGGACATCAATCGTATGATAAATTTGAATCTTCAATCTTGTATCATGAGATCCACTAATCATGAAACAGTTTAAGATCAATTTTAAAACGTGAAAGTCTATGGACTAGACTATAGACTAGACTATAGACTAGACTATAGATTGGACTATAGACTAGACTATAGACTAGACTATAGTTTAGACTATAGACTAGACTATAGACTAGACTATAGACTAGACTATAGTTTAGACTATACACTAGACTATAGACTAGACTATAGACTAGACTATAGACTAGACTATAGACTAGACTATAGACTAGACTATAGACTAGACTATAGACTAGACTATAGACTATAGACTAGACTATAGACTAGACTATAGACTAGACTATAGACTAGACTATAGACTAGACTATAGACTAGACTATAGACTATAGACTAGACTAGACTAGACTATAGACTAGACTATAGACTAGACTATAGACTAGACTATAGGCTAGACTATAGGCTAGACTATAGGCTAGACTATAGGCTAGACTATAGAATAGACTATAGACTAGACTATAGACTAGACTATAGACTAGACTATAGGCTAGACTATAGACTAGACTATAGACTAGACTATAGACTAGACTATAGACTAGACTATAGACTAGACTATAGACTAGACTATAGACTAGACTATAGACTAGACTATAGACTAGACTATAGACTAGACTATAGGCTAGACTATAGGCTAGACTATAGAATAGACTATAGACTAGACTGTAGACTAGACTATAGACTAGACCAGCGGTTCCCACCGTTTTTTACTTCGCGGACCCCTTGAGGAATTTATTTAATTTCACGGACCCCCATACATATTTTGATATCTTATTGTTATAAATAACACTGTGATACAAAAGTGAAGAAAAATAAAATGCAGGCGTTCTCATATACCAATTCTATTTCGTTATAGTCCATAGAGTACGAATATATTTTTAGTTTTCCCCTATCACTTCGTTAACTTACTTTTTAAGAGCAAAAGATGCGAAAAAGAGCCATTTTTGAAGTTTTAAATTTGAAAAATCATAAGTTTAGTAGTAGTTTTCATCCGATTTTCAAATCCGATATTTTTTTTAATGATACAAGTGTTGCCGTTTAAGTAAAGAAACTCACACTTTTTTAAAAAAATTTCATTTTCATCATGCTCTACTTTGACCTTGAGGCAGTGAGTTCATCTTTTATTACTTTCCTGAAGAATCACATAAAGGAAGGTTTCTAAAACTTGTTATTTCATAAAAATCTATGAAAAACTGGATGATTTATGCCAATTTTTCTAATAGCATGTTCCTCGAATTTTTGGTTTTCTCCATACAAAATTAATTTTTGTATAAAAATGTTTATAAACATTTTTTAAACTTGTTACAAAGAAAACCAGAAACATGAACGTTTTTGTATGGAAGAAATATGCTATATTTTTATAAAACTTAGCACAACTCATAACCTTTTTCATCGATTATCATAAATTGACCATCATTGGAAACCCAACTTAATGTGCCTTTTTTCAAATGTAATGAAAGCTAAAGTTACTGCTTCATGGCCAACGTAGAGCAGTATGAAAATTAAAAATTGTGAAAAAAATGTGAGTTTTTTTACTTAAAAGGCCGTAACCAAGACATTAATCATAAATTTTGGATTTATTTTTTTGGGTTGAAAGACAACACTTGTATCTTTAAAACAAAATATCCAATTTGAAAATCGGTTGCAAACTACCATAAATATATTTTTTTAAAGTTAAAACTTCAAAAATAGCTCTTTTTCACATCTTTTGCTCTTAAAAAGGAACTAAACGAAGTGATCGGGAAAAATTAAAAATATATTCCTACTCTATGGACTATAACGAAATGGAATTGGTATATGAGAACCCCTGCATTTTTTTGCTGTATCACTGTGTAATTGTTCGTCCGAAAATTGTCTTAGTCCTGGTCCATAAACCCTATAAAATATTCCCGTACATTGAGATCGGAGATGTTTTCAATTGCATGGTTTTAAATATAGAATGACTTCTAACATGATGTTTAATTTTATGATCGTGAGAGCTTTCATGTTCATTTCTCGTCAAGGTATAGAAAAGGTTTCTTTATCAAGTATTGTCGACATGTGCTTAAAGAGTCATGTTTCTAAATTTTTTTGCGATTGCATAGGAGTGAGCTGAGTATGTAAGCTAAGTTTTCGAGAAAATATGTGAAATTAGACTTCTTCGATGTTGTTGCGGAATGCGTTACCCACATAAAATATGACCTGAACTCTTTGCGAATGTACTGTGAATTTGGATCTTAATTTTGAATTTTAAAATACCTACGAATTATTTTACTGCGTGGTTTTGACTATTTACGCAAAACGCTATGAATTTTCTGATGTTGATTTAATAATATTGGACAACAAAATGAAGTTAAAATCTGTGTATCACGTCGGAATGGAATATTTATATTTAAAATTAACTAGATTAACACTTTTGCTTACAATTTAAAAAAATATTATGAAATGTGACCTAACCTGGGATACCAGTATCAGTATTTAATTCTAAGGCAAATCATTATCCGTCTGCTATAAAAACATTTATTTCGATACATATACATTTATAAAAATTACAAATCACGTAATACTTTACTTTATAAAAGTGAAACAATAAATTTGTAAGGCCTAGCTTCATCCTGATAAACGACCGAAACAATAAAATTCAAAGAGTCACCAACAAATCTGGGATTATTGAATAAAAATTGTGTATTTTAGTATTTATGACAAATTTGGAGATATTTTTAATATTTTCTAACATATAGATAATATTTTTTATTCATGATTTTTTTCGTTCGTCTTCGCGGACCCCCTAGGATTTTGCTACGGACCACTAGGGGTCCGCGGACCCCCTTTTGGGAACCGTTGGACTAGACTATAGGCTAGACTATAGACTAGACTATAGACTAGACTATAGACTAGACTATAGACTAGACTATAGACTAGACTATAGACTAGACTATAGACTAGACTATAGACTAGACTATAGACTAGACTATAGACTAGACTATAGACTAGACCAGGGGTCGGCAAACTAAGGCTCGCGAGCCAAATGCGGCTCTTTGGATGTGGAGAGGTGGCTCTTTAGTTTCATAAACACTTTCTTATTTTATAAACAAATATTTATATATTTTAAAATCTTTCTGAATCGATTAACGAGCAGTGTTTGTTAAAACTAACAAAACAATTCGCAAACGTTTTTACAATATACACAACTTTTCATCTTTGTTTAATCGTTTTGTACGTAAGCAAAATAAAGCAAATTCTTTTTGGGCGAGAAAGAACGAAAACAAAACAATTAGTTTTCAGTCATTTCCTTGCTTTTATTTACCATTGTGCCATTTGGAATTGGTACTGGATCTCTAGAAATGCAGTTGATCAATTTAAAAAGTAAAGCTTTGGTTACGGAAAATTGTCAAAGTTTAAAAGCCAGTTGATAGAGTTAGGTAAAAAGCCAACTAACAAATGAATGTTTAGAGTCGTTTGTGAAACTTTCTAAAGCCATACAAACCTATCTCTCCCACTGAATTTGTTCCATGTATAAGTTAGTATTGTAAGAAAATGTTTAATTCTTTAAATTTTTAATTGAAAAGTTCAGTATAAACGAATGGGGCATCATGAGCGCTCCTACGAAGTGCCATTAGATAAGATGTAAATCATGATCGTAGTTAGTTAGTTAGTTTGAAAGAAGGATGTACATATATACATCAAATCCGAAGAAATACACCTAGGCCTCTATAGGGCCTGTTGTGCGCTCCATAACCAGTGCCTCAGGTGGGAATCGAACCCACCACCTCTGGTCTACCAGACTAGAACACTAACCACTAACCCACCGGAGGCCACTGATCCTACATTTCGAAATTTTCATGTTTTTCGAATTAAAACATATTTTTTGAAAATTGAATGTATCGTAATTAATTAATTAATTAATAATGTGGAGAGTTTGGATACAGTTAAATACTAAAAACTTGGTCTATTTGAAAACTTCAATATTGGGTGTTGGTTGGTAGTATCAATTCGGAACCCATCTTATTAAATTTGGTACATATATTTTTGTTTCTATAAATTTGTTTATGACGAATTTCACAACTATTATTAAGCCTGTTATGAGCGTTAAAGTCATTTTCTGAAGAAGAATTTATATGCGTGTATGGTCAACAATGAACTGATCATTAAAAAATTTTGGATAGAGATTTTTCTTCCTATAATACTTGTTTGTATCGAATTGCGTCGCTATACTAATATGTATTATTAAATCAGTTATGAGCGTTAGAGTCATTTTCCGAAGTAGACCTTATAAAAGGGGATTGGTCAATTATGTTCGGATCCTCTTAAAATTTGGTCCAGTAATTTTGTTCTTATAAAACTTGTTTGTGTCAAATTTCGTCGCTTACTGCTATTATTAAGTCACTTAGGAGCGATAGGGTAATTTTCTAGTGGTGATCTTATATGGTGGTAGGATCAATTATGAGTCGATAGTCACCAAATTTGGTACAGAGATTTTTGTTCTTGTTTGTATTGAATTTCGTCATAATACAGTTATTATTAGGACAGTTATGAGCGTTAAAATCAAATTTGGAAGATAGATATTGGTTCTTATAAAAGTTGTTTATTTTGAATTTCGTTGAAATATTGCTACTGTTAAGTCAATTATAATCGTTAGTCATTTTCTGAAAAGGACTTATATTGGGGTTGGTAAAATATGGTTCGATGTCCGCAATACATCACAATATAATTTCTGTATGCATAAAAAAAAAACTTTATCTTGATTGCCGCCAAATTAATATATTACTTTATGCTGTATTAGCTGCGTCATCAATTTTCGTTATTTTTACATTTCCTGATATACTTCGAAAAGCCTTTTAAATTATAACACTGTCGCCCTACTCTAATAAACTTCTATATTTTTAAAAAATGTATTCGAATGACACATAAAAATTCAAAAAGTATTTGTAGTCAAAATCTATAAGAAAGATTCCTTGAAGAATGTCCTGTAGATAGTTAAATCAAAAATTATGTTTTGAAGTGAATTCATAAAGTATTTCGTCATATGAAATCCAAAAAGCCCTAAGTTACATTGAACAAATTTTTAGGAGAAGCAAAAAACCGTTTTTGTTTGGCTTACGGAGATATGAAACTTACGCCCTTGAGAATTTTTTTTCTGAAACACAAAAGGGCGTAAGTTACATTAAAAATAGTAAGTTTTAACATTTTCAACTAAATTCAAATCGGGGTTTGTTGGTCAAATAGGCCGAAACATGGAAGTCATAAGGCTTCTTTGTTTTCATAAAGATTTTCGGAATTTTTCTTTGAAAAAATTCTAAAACTGTTAAAATAATCTCTATATTACAAGGATTCGCTAAAACTGCCATTTTTGTTTTATTTGATGCCTATTTATAACATTTCACAGTTTCGAAGTTAAAAATTTAAATTTTCATTAATTTTAAGGTAATTTTAGAACATAACCTTTTAGAATTTCTTTGATAGGGACACTGATTTTAATTGTAGGAGTGTAAAATTTAGCAGGAACATGTATTTTGATACGGTGCGTCATAATCAATCAAAAAGTCGATTTTGATTTTTTTGTAACTTAGGACTTTTTGGATTTCATATGAAGATTTGTAAAGTTTTAATAAACAAAAATGTTGTGGCTCTTTTAAAACATATGTTTTGTAAACTGTAAATTTTGGCTCTTCCGACTCAAAAGTTTGCCGACCCCTGGACTAGACTATAGACTAGACTATAGACTAGACTATAGACTTAGACTATAGACTAGACTATAGACTAGACTATAGACTAGACTATAGACTAAACTATAGACTAGACTATAGACTAGACTATAGACTAGACTATAGGCTAGACTATAGGCTAGACTATAGACTAGACTATAGGCTAGACTATAGACTAGACTATAGACTAGACTATAGGCTAGACTATAGGCTAGACTATAGGCTAGACTATAGACTAGACTATAGACTAGACTATAAACTAGACTATAGACTAGACTATAGACTAGACTATACACTAGACTAGACTATAGACTAGACTATAGACTACACTATACAATAGACTAGACTACTGGACTGCTTAACAAACGTTTAAAAGTTGGAAAAGGTGCGGAAAATGTCGGAGGGTACCTCATGTATTTTATGTCTATAGACTATAGACTAGACTATAGACTAGACTATAGACTAGACTATAGACTAGACTATAGACTAGACTATAGACTAGACTATAGACTAGACTATAGACTAGACTATAGACTAGACTATAGACTAGACTATAGACTACACTATACAATAGACTAGACTACTGGACTGCTTAACAAACGTTTAAAAGTTGGAAAAGGTGCGGAAAATGTCAAGGGTACCTCATGTATTTTATGTCAATAAGTACTGAAGAAAGTACTAAAGATGTGTATTTTCCATGCCTGATGTAAACGATATACAACTTATTTTATTATACCCTCGTATAAATTTCCAATTTTCTATACAAAATTTTTATACATCAATTTGCTGAGGTCAATTACATATATTTTTCTATTTTATTAAAATACTTTGATTTAAACATTTTTGCAATCCCTTTTAGTTCATGTATGTATGTGTGTGTATCATGATGAGAATATTTAGAAAACTCTTTTGGAATAGTGTCAATGACCAGTTGAAAGTGTTTTTTTCGAGTTCTTTTTATTTAATTTTCTATTATTTTTATTACTATAATTTAGCACAACAATACCAGTAGAATTTAGAAACAAAATAGTTTAACAATTGAAAATATTGCAATTTAAATTGCATTTTATAAATTAACCCACTCCCAGCTGTGGGTTTTAAGTTACAATCACTTAAAATAATTTATTTTTTATTTTTTTTTATTTTTTTTTCTTAAATTGTTTCTATTTTATTGTTTTGGTAAAAAAAAATTCCAACAATTAAATAAAAATTCAATTGTAAATAAAAATGGATTTTTAAATGTTTTGGAAATTTAAGTAATTTATGAAGACAATAAAAAAAATTAAATACTTGATTTAAGGAAAATAAATATTTGATTGTAAAAGTTTGACAGAGTGCAGTTGGATGTCATTTATAGATTATATGCAAAGAAAAAATATATCTATAATTGGCTGAAATACAAGTTATTCAATCATGGATAATATTTTCAAATAATTTTCTAACGTAAATGGTTTTCGACAAACAAATTTTTGTGTTTAATTTTAAACTTGTAAAACCGCAAACTTTCTGTAAAATAAAATATGGAACTAAATCCATTATATGAATTCTCTTGTAGAGCAGAAACTATCAGAAATATATCAGTTAAAATCTATTTGTTGCAATACACTTACATATATTTTCCCCAAATAAACAAAAACTATTTTTAAATGAACAAGAAACCATTAGAAAATATTTGTATAAAACTAAAAAGTATGTATTTGTTATAAATAAGTTTCTATTGTAAGTATTTTGAAATAATAAAGGTAAAACGAAATTCTATAAACTTGATTAAGGTATGCTAAATGGAAATTGCATTGCAACCGATATATTGCAAATAACAACTGTGTGTGGGAAAACCCACAACATCCACAAATACAATATTTCAATAATGTGTTGCAATATCAACACACTTATACTTACGTATAATGAAAATCAATCTACATGCATATGTGTCTAAGACATTTATTAGTAAATAATGGTAACAATGTTGTAAAATAACAATAAATGAATCTAATAAATTTAAATAAATAAAAATATTTGTAATATAAACATAATCACATTATATGGGGGTGATTTCAAAAGTTTTTGTTGGAAATGGTTATATATTATTTTAAATTGACTTGTATTTTATCAAAATGTTTTAAAATATCTAAATCCTTTGAAAATTTATGAAAATTTATGAAGTATTTAGTAAATTCTGTCATAACTAGCATACCCTGTGTGCTTCGCTACCCTAACCAAAATAAAATACATACAAAATTCGAAAGTACTATCTAAAAAAAAACAATTATGAATGAAAAAAGTACCAAAAGTACCTTTCAGTAGATTGTCATTCATTAAGGGCCTACATTTTAAATTTTATATTTCTATGTTCAATATCGTAAAAATATCAAGAAGTACCATCGTGAAAACGAGAAAGTACAAAAATTTCTCTCAATAAATTCTCATTTAATAAGGACCGTGTGTCGTCCGGTAACCATTATAATGAATCCAGAAGAATGGAAAAGTACCAGAGTTCCCACTTACAGAATATTATTCAGTCAATATTGAATATGTTAGAAAATTCAAAAAGTACCATTTATAAGATAAAAAGTACTAAAAATTTCTCTCTTAAAGAATCTTATTAAATGAGGACCGTGTATGTTTAATAATCATGTGTTTTGAATTAATTTTATAGAACACACAAAAAGTATCATTTGAAGAAAAAAAAAGTACCAAAAGTGGAATAAGTTCTACCTTAGTGGAAAGTACTAATAAAAATAGTAAAATTTTTTTCCTTTTCGCTTAAAAATATACTTTTTTAAGAATTAAGTTTACAAAATGTTCCTTATTTAAATCTCTATATCACAGATAAAACTCAAACGATTCAAATCTGCATTAATTTGTTCCGGAAAAATTGTGGTTTCAAAAAGTACCAAAGAATTCGAATTTGGTCCTATATAGGCTTTGGTACTCGAATTCCAAAGTAATATACCAATAGCTTATTTTGTGTGAGTAAATAAACTACTTTTTCAAATTTTATAAAAATTGGCTCAATGATTTTGAATAAAATTTTCCCGTTTTCCCCCTGTTTGGTACTTTTTTCCCAAGTGAAGTAGCAAAAATTTTGTTTCATAAATATTACAGAGTTAGTCCGTAATTTAATAGGAATACTTCAATAAATCGAAAAAGTTTTCACATTAGCTAAAAAAAAGTAACAAATACACAGTTTTTTTCCTTTTACGCCTAAGAAGAACTAAATTTTAAAAAAAAAGTACGAAACAGGTGTCTCATAGTTTTGGGAGATATATTCAAAATATTTATAAAAATGTTATTTTGTTTATTAGTTAAAAAGTTACAAAGGGCCAAAAAAGGTACTAAAATCACCTTTGTTACACATTTTCACCCCTTAAAAGTACGAATTTCAAAAAAGTACCAGACACCCATCTGATCATTTTAAGAGTAGATACAGGTGCATTTAAAATTTTTCCTGTATCACTAATATTGGGTAAGATAATTAAGAAAATCTGTTTTAGCCGTTTTTCCCTTTTATACTCCTAAATGTACGAATTTCCAAAAATCCCTCCTTAGTGGATCTACATAACCAAAAACACATCTACTGTCAAAATTTCATGATTCTAGGTTCAGCATTTTGGGCTGTGCGATTATGAATCAGTCAGTCAGCAACGCTACTCTTTTATATACATATATATAGATTAATATTAATCATACGTACCGTATTCTCTTTTTAACAAATTAAGTTGTTTCTAACATTTTCAATATGTATTATTTTTCACTTCCGAATAACTTCCAAAAAAGATCATTAAAATTACTTCATGAGAATGACTTCAGAAGTAGTGAATTGCGAATCAAATAAAAATAACATCCCTCTTATGACAAGCCTGTGTTAAAATCATCATTTCTTCAGGTGTTTTTCAGTACTTCCATGGAGTAAATTCTACTTCTTTTTCGCTTCTTTGGAAGTTCTTTTTTAGCTAGGTGTTGATTTAAGACTCCTATTCAATTATGACCGACTGTAGATAGAAAATTTTAATTTTTTTCTGAAAAATCCACAATAGTTGTTTTGAATCGGCTGCTTAAAGACCGCGATTGTTGGCTTTAATCTGGCTTTTGACTTAAGTTATTACAAAATTTGTGGAGGATGTGGTCCATTGATTCTTAAAGTCGCACTTATCCTGAGACTCCTTTCCTGTGTTCTTTAATGCTCCGTTCTCAAGAGTCCAATACATTGTCTTATGCCGAAGTTCTGGACTGTAATTTCTGTAATTGTTTTCCAGAGTGACATGTTGTCAAATCCAGTTATATGAAACCACTCTGAGCTGTTTAGATATAGGTAGACACTCTGTAATTTCTGATTTTATTGAGACCCAATCCAGAATCTATAATATTGAAACGGCTTTCTATTGATACAAATTGGATTCTTACACATCCACCAATTCTGGCTGTGATGTTTAATAGGACATCCATGCTGTTTACTATATTATTCAAGAATTTGAGGTTTTGGACCAGATAGAATTCTCACTTGACACATGGCCTTGTATTCTATGCCGACTTCTGGATAAATAAACCTCCTTTGACCTCCAATATATCTCGCTTAGCGCACAAGATATTTCCGGTGACTCTTAATCCCTTACTAATTATGCAAAGGAGAAGCTATGTGCCAAATTTCATTTAGCTATCTACAATTTCCCAGATTTCTCATTTTTTTGCCTAATTTTTCTGAGTATATTCGTAATTAATATCAATCATACGCCACAGAATTTCTAATTTTCATATTATATTTTAATAAGAACAAAAGTTAGTGGATTTTAAAATTTTTTATAATAATTTTCATTTGATAACTACTCAAAAAACTGCTAAATAATAATTAACAAAAAGTAGTATTATGTCAGCCAAATAACATTCGTATTCTCGTACAGATAATAAACGTTAAATAAAAACTTATAGAAACTTCAATCTGATATCATTTATTTTTCTCCCAACTTTTAAGATATTCCTCATACATTTTGATCATAGTAGATGTTTAATTCTTATAATTTGTATTTTTTTCATTTAGAATTAATTTTAATTCTATTGAAAAACTAAGCAAATTATTGAGGAATTTATAAATTAAAATTATTACCCAATTAATATTAATCATACGCCACATTATGCTTATACCTAATTTTATAATTTAAACTTAAATATTTTTCAAAACTTCTTCCTATATTTTTGGTCATAACTTTTAAAATGTCCTTCCTATGAAAGGAGTATATTAAATTTAAATACCAACACTTTCAAATTCTAAAATTTATATAATTGTAAGTAGTAGAAGAAGACATTATTAAGTGTTACATTTTTATAGTTTCTATTTATTTTATAAAAGTATTTTGATGATGATGTAAATTTCATAAGTTTATTGTTTCAACAAATTACAACTAGAAATAAACTATAAATGTACATTAAATATGTTTCAAGAAAATGTATAAAAGTTTAAATTAGAAAAGTCAAGTGAACAATTCATTGTAGAAAACAATTTTCGTCTTCATTTTACAGCTTCCTTTCTTAACACAAAAATCGATACTAAAACTGTTTTGAATTCAACTAAGACTTTTTGCTGGGTAATTTCTCTGTTGTATGTGTAAGTTTACTTTCATCTTTGTGTGTGTGTGTATACGTGTGTGTTTGCCAACAACAACTTGAGAAATAAAGAAAGAAAGTGAAACAATTAAAACTACTTACAACTATAACAACTCAACTAGTTTGTAACATTTACAAAATAAATACAATTAATTATTTTGTTAAACAAAAACAAAACAACTATAAGACTACAACATACTTACTTACATTCTTCTCTATAAGTGTATAATTATAACAACAACTTTAGTAAAGTTCACATGAAATTAACAAAGATTTACACTACTCATTGTTTGTAGGAAAATAAGTTTTGATGATGTGGCAAGAAGAAAATGACAAAGCCACAATTGCAACATGTTGTCATGGACAGAAGTTTTTTTGTTTGATTAAACTTTCGACAGCATAACTTGCAGTTTGCAAGGGCAGTTTAAAAATAAAACTAATAATATTTAACTTTTACACCGATTAGACTAGAGGTAGGAAATGTTAAAATGAGGAAGTTAACGCTCAAAGGTATAATTTTAGCCTTATTATTATATTTCTAAGAAATTTTTATAAATATCACTTTTCAACAAATTTGTACACAATGTAAAGTGCAGCAAAACTAAAGAGTTTGTTAAAACTTTAAACGTTACGTTCAAACTAAACGGTTTGTATCATAAAAACAAATATCATTCTGTGTCTTCTACTCCTTGAGTAGGTGTGTGTTAAAGGATACACTTCGTCGTCTTATTCTTTCTAAATAAACACCCAGATATTGACACTTATACAAAAACAAATACGAATCATTTATACATTTCTATTCCAAACAAACACAAATATTGAAATTTTGCAACTACATAAGCAGTCGTAAAACACAAATTCACACACATACATGTGTGTGTAGTTATAATTTTTGATTATTTGTGTCTTATTAAATTTGTCCTCTGCACCACAAACTTCCATATGTATTCGAGTCTTTGTATGCAAATATTTTCTACTTTCTACTGTGTCTTCTACAGTATCTGTGTGTGTATGTGTAAGAAATAATTTTCATAAATCTGTATATGAAATGTTAAACTCTTACCCAAATATATTCCGATTTTCTTGACTTGTATTTGTGGTCTTTATTCATAAATGCTGAGAGTGTTTGAGAGTATTTTTCGTATACTTCAACTTTGTACGTTTCACACAAACGTTTAAATATTTGTCCAAAGCATGAGATGAACTCGATGATACACTTGTTTTGTATGAAGACACTATGGACAATTTTAAAGCATGATAATCTTATAGACTTGAATTTAATATATGATATGCTTATAGAAGATCAAGGTCAGTCTAATAGGCGATTGTATACGTAATTAAATCGGAGTCTAATAAAATATTACACATTTTTAGACGATCAGAGTATAATAAACGATCAATAATATATCTTAGAGTTGAATAGACGATCTTAGGTTAATAGAAGATCGAGTCTAAGAGACAATTAACGTTTCATAAACAATTGAAATACTTGACGACAGAATGTAATCAAAGTCTAATTCACGATCAAAGCGATAATAAGAGGTCGACAGATAAGAATCTAAAAGACGATCAAAGTGTGATAGGATATCATAGCCGACTAAACGATCAGAGTGTAGTAGACAATCAAAGTCTAATAGACGATCTCAGTGTAATAGAAGATCGAGTTTAATACTAGACTACCAAATGCTAATAGGATATCAAAGACTACTAAACGATCGAAGTCTAACAGATGATTATGGATTCTAATATACGATCTGAATTAATATATACTATCAGAATCTAATAGAGGATCAAGTCTACAATTGACAGAATCTAATAGATTATCAGAGCCTAGTTGATAATCAAAACAACAATAAGAATCCAACAGCTTAGATTCTAAAAAGCGTTCAGAGTTTAACAAGATATCAGAGACAACTAAAGGATCAGAGTCTAGTACGCGATCGGAGTCTAATAGACGATCAGAGTATAATCACAGTCTAATGGACGATCAGAATCTAATGGAGGATCCAGTCTACAGACGACATAAACTAATGGACTATGAAAACCTAATTGATGATTAAAACGACAATAAGCAGCCAACAGATTAGAGTCTAAACTATCAGAGTTTAATAGACAATAGGAGTCTAATAGACGCACAGAAGTCTATGGACAATCATAGTGATCAAGATCTAATAGACGTTCAGATTCTTAAGACGATCGCAGTGTAATTGTCGATCAGACTCAGAGTCTAATAGACGATTATAATGGTCCATCACAGTTTAATAGATGTTCATATTTATGCCCATAACATAGTTTTGTTTCTTTCTACCCTTCCAGACCCATTGTACGTTTGCCCATATATGTAAATACATATGTATCAGACAGATCCATAAAAATGTGTGTGTTTGATATATTCATGCATATTTTTTGTTTGGTTTTTTCCTCAAATTTCTACAATTTTTCTTTTATGGACATGTGTATGTATGTGTGTATTTTAGTAATTGTCTGTATGTTGATATAACAAAGACAACAACAACAAGCAATATATCCTTGATAAGGTTTTTGAAGTGTAATCTACACTTTATTTTTGTATTTCATGTTATTTTTTTGTACATTTCTGGACAAATATTGAAAGATGCAAAATAATAGAAAAATTCTTGTTTGTTTGTATGAGCATGTAGCAAACAGCAGCACAGTGGCAACAACCATCACTAGCCATCACTAGAAGTTCATCATCATCAGCAGATACATATGTATGTATGCATTACTCTCTCATCTGCAAATAAAAACCATTTTGTAAATAATACGACTAGAGTATCAACAATATTTTCTCATGTTTGTCTATGTATTAGTTCTTTTTAGGAGTTTGTGTGACATATATATGAAAATTTGAATGAGTGTTGGTGTAATGGTCACTCAACTTTTCTGTGAAAATTCAGTTTTTTGTTTATTTGTGTAAATTTTGTTTATTTGCATGTATTTGGGTGATTTTATGTGCATATTTTTGTAATTTTTGTATATATTTTTTTTTTGTCCAGACACAATTTATTTTTGTTATTTGCAATTTGAGACGTGTGTTTTTTTATAATAATAATAACAACAGCAGATACAAAAAACATATTGTAAACAATACAATTTAATTAAGAGCTTTTTTATATCTAGTTGAGCATATTAAAAGAGTTTGATAGTCTAATATTTTTTAGGGTTAAATAATTTTTATGAAAAATAAAAAAGTAAGTCGATAAATCCTAGATTCTAAGTTACAAATCTACTCAGCATAAAAAGTACTTCCAAGGAAGCGAAAAAGAAGCAGAATTTACTCCATAAAAGTATTAAAAAAAGACGTATTGTCATAAAATTCATTACTTTTAAAGTCATTTTCTAGAAGTAATTTATATGTTCTTTATTGCAAGTGAAATTGTAGTATTATAGTAAAAACTAATTTGACCTAAAAAAATTATAAATATAATAAATATTATTAACATAAATTAAGAAATAAAAATATGGATTATAGATTACAGTCTAATACTGTAACAATTAAGAGTCCAATAGATCAAAATCTAAAGACAAGAATGTAATAAAGCGGAGTCCAATAAACCAAATTATGATAAATTAGAATCCAATATACTACAGAGTAGTAGATCGAAGTTTTAGAGACCAGAGTCTAAAATACAGTTATATAAGCCAGAATATAATAAAATAAAGCTAAATAGATTTTAAAAAAAGAGAGTCCAATATATAAGAACCTAATAGATCAGAGTCTAAAAAATAAGAACCTAATAGGCCTAGAGTCTAGTAAAAGAGAGTTTGATATATCAGAGTCTAATAAAAGAGACCCTAATAGATCAGAATCTAATAAAAGAAAACCTAATAGATCACAGTCTAATAAAAGAGAGCCTAATAGATCACAGCCTAATAAAAAAAGAGCCTAATAGACCAGAGTCTAATAAAAGACAGTTTAATAGATCAGAGTCTAATAAAAGAGAGTTTAATAGATCAGCGTCTAATAAAAGAAAGGTAGCAGATCAGAGTCCTAGAAAATGAGCATAGTAGATCAGAGTCTAATTAAAAAGAGCTTAATATATCAGAGTCTAATAAAAAATAGCCTCATATATCAAAGTTTAAAAAGGAAAGTCTAGTAGATCATAATATCCCACTAAAAACTTTCATTACCATGTAAGGAGTTAAAATGCTAAAATTTACTTACACAATAGTATTTTAAGTCATTATTTTAACACGGTGATGTCATTGGAGGCAAGTACTTACCACAAACGATTACAAGTAAGTAGAAAAAGTAGTCGTTGTAAATCGCATGAAAAAACTTATACAGCTTCTATATCTTCACTTACAAGATGACTAATGAATTAGAAAGTATTTATATAACACATTATTAATAAGACCTTATTAGACTACTTCTATGTAATCCAGACGATATGTAGTAGTTATTGATAAGTATGTAGTTAGGTAAGTAATTACAATTGAAAGCCATTACCTAATTTTTGCTGGGATACTAAATGAAAGCTTAATAGATCTGAGTCTATGAAAGAGAAGCTAATAGACCATAGTCTAATAAAAGAGAGCCTAATACACCAGAGTCTAATAAAAGAGAGCACACTACATCAGTGTCTACTAAAAGAGACCCTAATAGATCAGAATCTAATAAAAGAAAACCTAGTAGAGAAGTATCTAATAAAAGAGAGCCTTATAGATCACAGCCGAATAAAAGAGAGCTTATAGACCAGAGTCTAATTAAAAAGAGCTTAATAGATCAGCGTCTAATAAAAAAGAGCCTAATATATCAAAGTTTAAAAAGGAAAGTCTAGTAGATCATAATATACTAAATTAAAGCTTAATAGATCTGAGTCTATGAAAGAGAACTTAATAGACCCTAGTCTAATAAAAGAGAGCACACTAGATCAGTGTCTAATAAAAGAGACCCTAAAAGATCAGAATCTTATAAAAGAGAGCCTAATAGATCGCAGCCGAATAAAAGAGAGCTTATAGACCAGAGTCTAATAAAAGAGAGTTTAATAGATCAGAGTCTAAGAAAAGAGAGTTTAATAGATCAGCGTCTTATAAAAGAGAGCTAATAGATCAGAGTCTTAAAAAATAGCATAATAGATCAGAGTCTAATTAAAAGAGAGCGTAATAGATCAGAATCTGATAAAAGGGAGCCTAATAGATCAGAGTCTAATGAAAAAGAGCCTCATATGTCAAAGTTTAAAAAAGAAAGTCTAATAGATCGTTATATAATAAATGAAAGCTTAATAGATCAGAGTCTAATAAAAGAGAGCCTAATACACCAGATTCTAATAAAAGGGATCACAATAGATCAGTGTCTAACAAAAGAGAGCCCAATAGATCAAAGTCTTATGAATGTCTAATAAAAGAAACTATAGTAAAAGAAAGTCTAATAGACCAGAATCTAATAAAAGGGAGCCTAATAGATCAGATTCTAGTAAATGATCAGAGTCTAGTTGTGCGCAACCAGCATCTTTATTTGGAATCAAAACAACGAACGACCTTCGAAAAATAAAAATAAAAGGTATAACCCCAATATACGTACCATGTATTTATTACATTTAAACCCTAAATTAACCATTTAACGCAATAATATATAAGCTAATGCATTTAAATAATTGAAATAAAAAAATACAATTAACATGTATTTAAAATTACATTTAATTGTAAAATTATACGTTAACGATTACAAAAAACCGGGTGTGACCTGTGTGCAAGGATACATAACACACGGACTGCCACAAAACCACACCTTGTTTTTTTTTTTAATTTGTTGCTTCTTTTTCTACCAACCCAAGAAGTAAAAAAAACTGAAAATTTATTGTACGGAAATGAAAGGGTTTCAAATGTCAACATGTCCCACAAATGTCAACACCATTATGAACACAAGCACACAGAATTATTTATCATGCATACTTGTTCATCAAAGGAAACCTAAGAACGCATGAATATGTCATCAATGTATAAGTAGAAACGGAACAGAAGTAGGGAATAGTGTTTTGGTGATAACAAATGTAAAATGTAATAATAATAATTATACTAATGATGAAGCTGACGATGACGATGACCGCCAAGGAGAACTTAAGTGAATGTTATTAAGAAAATTCCCTTTGGTATTTCATAGCATTTGCATACGCCAAACACTCCTTGCAACGCCCAATTGTTGCCTTACTTACAACATTTCAACATTATTTTCTGTTTTATTTGAATTGTTTAAGAAACAAAAAAGGGAAAAAAAGACAAATAAGAGCAATCAACTCCTTCGTGTATTTAAATAAGTAAATGAATAGAATAGAGTAGGGAGCAGCAGCAGCAGGAAAAGGCCTAAATGTTGTATGAACATGCTAATGTGATGACAATGGTATTGGTGTGTGGATGGTGGTGATGGTAATGGTGCCATTGTTGATGACAATGATAGCGAAATTGACAATCATCAAGCTCATGCTTGGCTGCTCATTTCCTCACTTTAGTTTTGTTTACCAACCCCTTGGTCCCCTTAGTATTCACTGCTCAAATATAAAACAGAAAAAATGTATATTTATAGAATCTCTAGCACTCATCCGTTTAATTCCTTTAATTAATTTAATTAATGAATTGTTTACTTGGGCATTTTTTTTGTCGAAGCAACTTGTTTTTTTTTTACTTTTTTTGTTATTTTGTCTTTCTACTGTGTGCCACAAACTATTGTAATTTAAAGAGCTTTGAGTGATGTTTCTTGTTTGTCAAAGACTACCGCTATGGTAGGATGAACATCCTTGTTTAAACATCTACACACACATTATCACACCTACACATGTATTGTACTCCCATGTATTTATGTCATTGTTGTCTTACCTTCTTTCTTTTTCTATCTTTTTTTTTTAGTATATGTATTTACCATAATCCAACTCTTTTTCTTGTTATTTCTCATTTATTCTTTGTACCTTTCTTGTTCTTGTCTTTTTATTCCTGATTATGTCAAACGGCCTTTAAAGTTATTGTGGTTGGGTTAGTGTCTGTGATGATGTATGCGAAAAAGTATTTAGACAATGTTTAGGAAAGTAAATATTTATTAGAAAGCAAAAGTATTTAGGGTGACCATTTTGAAACTAAGAGGAGAAATAATGAAAATTTTAAAAAATTCTAATATTAAATTCAATTTTATTTTTCTTAATATTAACTTAAATCGTATTTAATTGAAAATGAATAATGAAAAAAGTTATTTAAGTTATATTTGAATTCTTCACAGTTATATTTGAATTCTTTTTAAATCTCATTTCCTTTTTATTCAATTTTATCCAATACTTAATTCAATCTCTTAATTATTTAACAAATACATTCATTCGCATCTTAGCATATATGATTATGATTATATATATTTTTATCAGTAATGTAACTATGTATTTATTTTTGTATTTAACATTTTTACCGAAATGTTGTAAATTCTAAATTCAAGTACGACTCGTACTCAAATCAAGCCCATTTCGGGATTAATTCATTTTTTTAAAATTTTAAAATCAATATTAAGTTTATCTCAAATCAACTGAACTAGAACTGAACTAGAACTGAACTAGAACTGAACTAGAACTGAACTAGAACTGAACTAGAACTGAACTAGAACTGAACTAGAACTGAACTAGAACTGAACTAGAACTGAACTAGAACTGAACTAGAACTGAACTAGAACTGAACTAGAACTGAACTAGAACTGAACTAGAACTGAACTAGAACTGAACTAGAACTGAACTAGAACTGAACTAGAACTGAACTAGAACTGAACTAGAACTGAACTAGAACTGAACTGAACTACTAGAACTGAACTAGAACTGAACTTGAACTGAACTAGAACTGAACTAGAACTGAACTAGAACTAAACTAGAACTGAACTAGAACTGAACTAGAACTGAACTAGAACTGAATTAGAACTGAACTAGAACTGAATTAGAACTGAACTAAAACTGAACAAGAACTAAACTAGAACTAAATTATTTTTAATATACATCCATCTCTATCATTGTCAAATAGACTCGATTTTCTTCAATAGGAACCTTTGAGAGAAGTCAAAATTTGCAGTGTTTGATATTTGTTCATCAAATTTCCCCGAAGCACCATTAAGTGCTTTATGCTTAAGTGCTCGCAAAAGTTTATAAGCCTCGTAAAATTACCGATATTGTGATAAATTTTGGCTTCTATTATTATATTACACCGATAATATGGTCCTCCTAAAATGTTATATACATAGAAATAAACACATATTTTCTTAGCATTTTTTCCATTAATCTCTTTTGAATACACATATGTATGTATGTATTTATACATAGCTTTCCCTTTTTCCTAGTACATCAACAAATATTTTTGGTTCGTTTTCCCTTTTTGTCATTGAAAGACAAAAGAAATTCCACAACTATTAACATACATTCTAGTGGGGAATTTGTCATTACAAAATGGTCATACATCACACAAATTCTTATACAATCTTCTGAATCTTCTTCCTCTTACCTTTAATGTTAATATATAAAATCCCTTTCAATACATAATTCCTAATAAATGTTTGTAAGTTCTGAGTATTTGATAAATTATTTTACCATAGGCGGTAACAGACTACATATTTGTGCTTCACATATTTGAGACACATTTTCATAACGATTAAGACACCCTACATTAGCAAAATGTTGCTATTAGTCAGCGATTTTGTTAAAATATTCAATGTGAGATTTATGAGAGTTATAGAGATTTAATCTCTCTATGAGATAAGAGTTTTATAATGGAATGGATAAAGTTATTTTTAATTTTTAAAATCACTTATGTCAAATTGTATCTTAAAAATGTATGGACTTAACTCAATCAATTTCAGTTGGTTTAGTTAAAGTCAAATCAATTCAGAATGTGATGGCTGTTGGTCTATTATTTCAGGATGTTAATGACATCAGCACGCTATAATAATGAAGGGTGTAAAATTGTGTGTGCATTCATGTTCATGTATTATAGTTTTTGTATTTATAAATGAATGTTATTTACGAAGACACAGGAATTTCTTTATCTTTGCTTAAATGTGATAATGTGTTCGTGTTTAAGTTTAGCATACATGTCCCAACAGTTCGGGGGTACAGTCCTGACTAGCTCTTTTACCTACCATTCAAGGTTACCCCTAGTCCCACCGACTTCCCAGATGACTAGCTATTTTGAATAGTGGATTGCTCTCGATGGAAGTCAATCGTTACTCAATAGATTAAAAAGAGATAGTCGAAAGCTAAATTAAATTTAGCATTTGTAATGGATGAGAGAAAATTTGAAAAACTAATATTTAAAAGTCTATTTAATCTTAGAATTTTTAACATAGAAGTCATTTATCAATAATTATGGTAGAGATTTTGTTTGAAATTTATTAAAACACAATTCAATCAGCTACAAATGGATGTATTCTTCAAGATAGACGATTTGCGTATAAATCGGAAACGAGTCCCTAGTATGGATAAAACAGTAAAACACACACCATTTGACTAAAAACTCCCGTTTGACTAAAAACCTCGCTTTTAGACATATTGGAGACGTAATATCAGCGCGAAGAAATTTTTATTTTTAAAGATTGTCATGTCCTCTCATAGTCCAAACTGTCGACTAGAAAAGTATACTTTTGTCACTGTTTTACAAATTTGTAGACCTGTGTTATATCGAAAATATATTAAACTCTTTCTGATTTGTTTTAAAGTTAAGCTACACAGAGGGAAAAAGAAATATACACGCTTGGTACCAAATTTACACCAAAGAGTTTATAATTTTTCAATAACATCCGTTGTCAAACTATATACATACTTACGACAACACTATGTCAACAACGTTGCGTTGTAAACATTGAAACAATTCGTTGTCGAAATAAATTTAAATGGCAACGGATTGTTTGTCAATAGTGAGCTTACCACGTTTGTTAACATTTAGACAACGGATGAGTATAAAATTTAGATTTCGACAACGAATTGTTGCAATGCTGTCAACATTACATAGTGTTGTCGTACGCATAGCTGTAAAATTTCGATTACGATTAATAATCAATTAAATTATTTTTCAAAAATAATCGTAATGATTATTTAATTTTCTGGTATAAAATTTCTGATTATTAATGGATTACGATTAAAATTAATCTAAAAACAATCAGGATTAATTTAAATTAATGAAAATAATTAAAAATAATCAGAATTAATCAAATAATTAATTTATTATTATTTTCAAGGATTAATTTTGATTATTTTTGATTAATTTCAATATATTTGGTACAATTCTATATCTTCTTACCTTACGAGTAATGGAAAACTGTTTTTCAAGTTACACACTATTCGAATACATGACTATTTTATTGAAAACAATATATTTATCAAGTTTATTTCGATTGAAAATCTTGATCTCATATTTTTCATACATATTAGAAAAAAATTACTGCAATCTTTTCGAAAATCTGTAATTTTTAGCGGATTACCGGAAAAATAATAAAATTATTCTTAGAATTTTTTTTGGGAGGAAATTCTACTAAAAATATGGAAAATAATCAAAATTAATCAAAATTAATCCTTGGAAATAATCGACTAATTTCTAGATTTTTTTGATTTGATTTTTTTTTATTATTTTTATTTATTCCAATTAATCCCTGATTATTTTTAATCGTAATCAATAATTAATTAAACAAATTGAAAATAATCGTTAATTAATCATTAATTTTACATTTTTAATAAAAATAATCTAATTAAATATGAGTACGTATGTATATACTTTTACAACGGATGTTATTGGAAAATTATAAACAGTTTGGTGTCAATTTGGTACCAGGCGTGTATATTTCTTTTTCCCTTTGTGTTTGTATACACGGTTGTCAGATCTTACAATGTTGTCTGACCTGGCAATTCACTGACAACATTTAAATTCGTCAGTTCAGACGATTGTAAGAAAACCTTACAATTTCATTGCCAGACAATTGTTAGAAAATAAATCTATCTGGCAACATAAATTTGTCAGTTCACACTGTCATATTGTTTTATGACAAAAGTAGCCAGATCTTATTTTAGCTGCATGTGTTCTTTTAATGCACCATGTTGCCAATAGGAAATATTTATATCACAATGGTTCCATTATTTTATTTCATAAAACAAAAAATATTTTCGTACATTACGAAATAATTTTGTTACGAAAAAATAAAACAAAGTCTCTTGCTATATACGAAAAATGTTATTACAAACGGGTTTCTTACTTTCGTAAAATTAGAAAAGGGTTTGATTTCGTATTATACACGAAATTTTCGTAAATATTACGAAAAAAGTAGTTATGTTTTTTTTTTTTGTAAATTTAATAATTGTACTAATTTTATTTTATTTTTTATATATTTCCAGGTAAATTTCCATTGAAATATTGACACTATATTAAGGTAAATATATAACATCAGAAAAGCTTTAAAATGATTTCACCTTCGCGAAAAAGGTACACAAGTTTTGGCATAGCTAACTTGCTATTCCTAAAGCTGTAATATTTTTAAACTTCGGTGTTAGATGTAAGCCAAAAATCATTATTTTTAACCCAATGTGAAACTAAAAGTCAGGAAAGCTAAATCGGAAATTATATAAGGGTTAGTTAAAATCTTAATAATGCATTATTATTTAACATTATTATTCATGTGTGTGAATGCAACCACTGAACCAATTATTTAATTCAAATTCATTTTTCACACAAAAAGGGGGTTATTAATCTAAATTACCCCTACATTTGATATAGTTGCCAACATAATTTAAACCAATTGAGAACGTACTGCAACAGCACAACAACAATCTGTCACTGGCACTTAGAACAAAAACAAAATGAGTAAAACTAGCAAAATATGGATTTTTTGTTTTCATATATTTTAAATTTAATCATAATAAAATTGTGGAAAATAATACACAACCAAGTCAGAGAGTCAGTCTTTAGATTAAATGACATTTTTATTGTAAATTGCAAAAAATAATAAAAGCAAAAAAAAAAAAAAAACAGCAGCAGCAATAATTTTCAAGCATATATGGGTCACATGGATTTAGTGCAATAAAAAGCAAAAAATAAATACAAAACAATGGAAAGTTTTAGTTGAAAATGGTCACTAGTTTATGTGAGCAAAACCCCCCTCTTCAAAAAGCAAAACTCAAATTCATGTGCATTTGACGTCATTATAAAGAAATATGAAAAAAGAAATCAGAAAATTTTTTATAAATGATGATGATCGCCATCAACACCAGCATCATCATCCTCATCAACGTTGTTACAATCACAAACATGATGTCCAACCAGAATAATGATGCTGCTGCTGTTGATGATAATTTTTAACAATTGTCACAAATAAAAACACAATACGCATGAAAAACAACAAAAACAAAGCAAAGAGTAAAGAGTCAAAAAAGAAGAAACAGAAACAATTGTTGTCTGTTTTACATTCTATTAACACCATTTTGTTGTTGTTGTTGTTATTATTATTATTATTATTATTATTATTATTATTATTATTATTATTATTGTCCTCCCCTCTTTATGATTTTAAATTTTGTGGGAGGTGGTGGGTGGTGTTGCATTTTAGCAATATTGCAGTTGCATTTAAATGTCACAAACACACTGGCGGGCATTTGCAACACGCACATGCCCAATGCAGCAATGACAACAGAAACAATTGTAGTTTTTGTTCGTTTTACTTCTGTTTGTGAGAAGGAGACTAGCAATTGTTTGTTATTGTTGTTGTATTTAATGGTGATGGAACTATATCACAAGTTTTGTTATTATAGCAATTTAAATAAATTTTAAGGGGCTGCCAACAATTTAAATTACAACTTCTATTCAAGGTTTTTACTAGAATTTTCCTTTCAAATATATTTTTTTCTTTTTAAAATTTTATGAAAAATTTAATTGCAACAAACTAAATATCATAGGTTGCAATTATTTAATTATAAATGCAGTGTTAATTTAATAAATATTGTATATTGACATGAAATAACTAGATTTTGAAATTATTTGACAATAAAAAAAAGTCAATTTTAAAACTGTGATAATCACTGGGTGATAAATGTCTGCGGGCAATATATACATGTATATATACAAATGTATATAAATTAATACTAAAAATACTAATATTAAATTATTTTTTATGTGCTATAAAAAATATCACTGTTAAAAAAACGGAAAAAAGATAAAATGTAATCAATTTAAATTTTAAATACTGAATTTTACAGAGTTTTAAACATTTAGTTAATGGCGAATAAAACGTCAATTAAAACGATTTAACACAATTATTTAGTAAACAATATGACTATAATTAAATAATAATCAATTAACCAGGAATTTCTAGGAGAATACTTAAATACAATAAAATTAAAAAATATCTTTTGTTGAGAGATAAAATCTAAACTGATTAAAAATTTCCAAAGAAACTAAAATTTTTTGTGACTCTGGCAGATACTCGTAAATTGTGATCAGAGTAATCGACGCGGATCATGGGGACTCGTTTGTGTTATTGTTCTAAGTAATTGAACGAGAAATCTAATTACAAGTGTTCGTAGGCCAGCATGCGGTTCTTTATGGTAATTACGAATCTTATTTTATAACCACCATCTCTTATGAACTTTGCTCCTTATGGATAGATCCCATTAGCGCAAACCTCATCATAAATATAGTTTGAAAGGTGGATATGTGATACACCAGATCCGAAGAAATACAAGAGTCTCAGGTGGAAATCGAACCTACTATCTCCGGAGTGACAGACTAGAACATTACCAACTAACCACCCTAAACCTAAATTTGCCTGACATAGGGATAAAAGACGTTTTAAATTAAACTTGATATCAAATCGACACGACGATCTCCGGAGTGACAGACTAGAACATTACCAACTAACCACCCTAAACCTAAATTTGACTGACAGAAGGATAAAAGACGTTTTAAATTATATCAAATCGACACCAAACTGTTTATAATTTTTCAATAACATTCGTTGTCAAAGTATGTACGGATAGTTGTCAAATCAACAACAAAAATATAATAAATACACGACGTTATCAAATATAAAAAAAATAATAAGTAATACATGACGTCAAATCATAAACGCAGAGACGATCTACGGCTGGTGGCGGCTAACTACAAAAATTGATTTTTTTTATAATATTTATTTATTTACTAGCTATGCCCAGAGTGCTTTGCTACCCAAAAAGCAATATAAATAAAAACCCTCACTTAACGATTTTGAAGATTCTAACTATAATAGTTTTTCAGATATACAATTTTTTACATATTGGAAATGCCATTTTTTCCGATTTCGACCATTTTTCCAAAAGTTAATTAAGTTTTTAATGTAACCTATGAAAATTTTTAATAATTTCATAGTTTCCCAGATATACGAAATTTTGTATTTTATTCCTATTTTATATTGTATTTATTTCTTCATTGAAAGTCCGCCCGTTATTCTCTAAATGTTCACATGAATGTTCTTCGTGTAAAATTTAAAGATTCTAGCTCTAATAATTTCTCAGATCCACGAAGTTTTCTTATTAATTAATGTGGTGGTTTCAAGCCCCTCTTCGATGAAAGTACACCCTTTTTCACCCAAAATGTTCAGAAGAATATTAAAGTTCTTCTTGCGAAATTTGAAGAATCTAGTTCTATTAGGTAGGTAGGTTGATAGGAGGATGTATACTACATCAAATCCGAAGAAATACACCTAGGCCACTATCGGGCCTGTTGTGCGCTCCTTATCATGAAAAAATAAAAGGAAACTCAGTTTCCTGAACGTAATTCCTAAGAATCTTCCAATCAGTGTTAGTCAGGAATGTTATTTCTGAAATAACATCACTTCCAAGATCTAGTTCAATTAGTTTCCCAAATAAACGAATTTTGGTATTAAATTCGTATGAGACGTGTCGCTCCCCTCATTGGTAGTCCGCCAAATTATAACCCAAAATGTTAACATTGATGTTAAGATTTTCGGTTCAAAATTTAATTCTAACTCTAATAGATTCCAAGTTAACAGAATTTTTATATTTAATTCATGTGGTAGGTGCCACGCCCCCTGCTGTTATTCCGACCTCTTTTTGTCATAAATAATCATATTGATACTAAAGTGGCTCCGACAATATTTGAGGACTATAACTGTTATATTTTCTCAGATATACTGATTTAATTCCGTCCATTTTGTCCACAAATATTTTTATGAATGTCTAAAGATGTCCAAAGTTTTTGACATATGCGACTTTTAATACTTATTATGTAGGTGCTCATGGCTACTGTACTTAAATTTTCAAAATAAAAAAATAGCCTATAGCTTCTTTCATACATTCAGACACTGAAAATTTCAAGAAAATCGGTTTAGCCGTTCTGTTTATAAATTTCAAATATACAAACACACATTCATTTTTATATATTTAAATAGATAAGAAGATAATGCGTTATCTTTTCAGAGTGAAAATGATTTGCTATAAGTGACAACGCTATGTTGTCAAACAGAACGTTGCGTTGTCGAAATGATAACGATGCGTTGTCGAAATCACAACGATATATTGCCGAAATGACACAAAGCGTAATCGAAATGAAAAAATGCGTTGTTGCAATGACAACGATGCTTTGTCTAAATTACAACGGTGATTGTCAAAATGATAACTGGGTGTTATTTAAACTTTATACACATCTCTTGTCTAAATATTAACAAAAGTGGTATGCTCACTTTTGACAACGGATTGGTTCAATTTCGGTACTTTTCTACCGGGTTATACGGTCTAACTGTAAACGGTATGAATTAGTTAATCAAAATGATTTGCTTCAATTTGCAGACAGCTTAATATGTATAATGAATAGGGAGATTTAGAAGTTTAAAAGAGAAAATGTGACAAATAAAACAAACGACTACAATACCCTGTTTGCTATGTCAAGTCATTGGATGTATGAAATCTTTTAAATCGGATTTATGCAAGTCATCAAAAAAGCTTTTTATCATGTGATAGTAAATATACAAGATATATTGAAGGAACATATAGAGCTATATAAATATGATGCCATTATGGTGATCGGAGCTTCTTCGTTTTTAGATTTTTTACACAAAGCCAGGGACCAGTGCCCGCTTAAATAGGCCACATTGTCCCCCATTCCCATTAAACATTAACATAGAATTTTTAATATAACTTTACAACGTCATAATTAGTGAATAAAAAATCAAAGTAAGCATAACCATTTGAGGCCATGATTCTTAAACTTATACTAATACCGTAGCCGAAATCATTAATTTTACGGCTGAAATCCGAAACTGTCACGAATTAAAATTTGTTGGAGTCAATTATAAAAAAAGAATTGTTAACAAGGGATCGAATTAGTAGTTCTTGACATAAAGTGTATGCAAAAAGCTAGAGAGGTTTACAAACTTTCTTTACTTAAATATGTATTTACATTTCTTAATTTTACAATATGTATCTATGTATGTATGACTATATGCCACCACTATGCTGAAAGCTATACAAATAAATATATACAGTTAAAAAAAACTCCATTATTTTTTAACATACAATCTAAAAACTAACTTAATTCCCCTAAGAATCTTAATGAAATATGATAATAATCAACGAACTAATTGATTAAATTCTTTTAACAAATCACCACTGCACAGTGGGGCAGAATGGAAATTTTTTGGAAATAAATCTGGCATTTCTAAACGGCAAATCCGATCGGGATAAAATTTGGCGTGAGCGTAGCCAAGGAGTTTTCGAGTTTAAGTTTTGAAGATGAACCCTGCAGATGCAGATTGAGGCGCTGTGGCGGCTCAAAGTAGGGTACCTACGACATGTAAAATTTTTAAACTCGTGCCATTTTTTTGTTTTTCACCCAAATACAAAGATTTTTATATTTTGTGAAAGCGCTCGACGAGATCTTGAAAAAACATGCTTGGTCATACTACTTATCTCTTATAATATCCGAGTTATAGGCATTTAAAAATTTAGTGATACAAAATTTACCATACCTTGGTCCGCCTTTTTTTGAATACCGGGCGTAATTTTGGACCAAATGGACTCAATTTTTTCTTGTTAGTTAGACAACAAAATTTTCAATAATATACAAAAAATTTCAGATCAATATTGTTTACAGATCCAAAAATATACGTTTTTTAATTTAAAAATTCAAAAAATTTTAGATTTTTGGCGTTTTTTTTGCCAAAAATGTATCTTAACTCTTTTATTAATAAAATAAAATTTTCTTTAAGAACATATAACAATTTTATAGTTTTCTAAAAGGTATCTTTACGCAGAAGGCTTTGGCGTAAAAAACTTGTCCTATTTTTTGAAAATGTTGCCACTGCGTCCTTCCGAATATGACCTATTTTTTTATCAAAACTTCAACTTTGGGCGACATGTTCTAAAATCCCAAAGCTGGGATCAGAAAACTGAAAGCAGTTTTGGAAACCTCAATATGTTTTCTATTTACTCCAAAAGTATTTTCCCAGCCCTGAAAGAAATGTGGACCCTATGGGCAAAAAAGTAAAAAATCCCATTTTTGGGATTTTCATTCCTATTTTTGGGAATTGCGGGATGCCCTTTGACCTTTTCAATTTTTTTTGCATTTTCTTATTTGAAATGACAAATTTAACAAGCGTTGAAAATTTCTTTGAGTTTTGTTCATAAATAAAGATTTTGTCATATATTACATATTTGTTTAATTTCTAAAACTATGATTTATATCAAAATTTTAATAGGATCGCAGATAGCTACAACAATTTAGTCCATATTTATCCCTTAATATCATTTTTTAGTTAGATATGGAAATTCTCGACCCTTTACAAAAAATTTCAAGCCAATATCTCAATTACATTCAAAAATATGTTCATTTAAACCTGTGTCCTTTAATCTCATCTTTTTCATATTTTAGTATTAAGTATGACAGCACATATTTAAATCTTATATTTACCTATTTTCTATTTGTTTGCTTATCCTTATAATTGAAAGGTCCTATTATGCTTAAATTTTCAAAAATTTATAACTATTTTTTACCTAAATTTTTTCGACAGATCATTTCGTTCTGTTTCGTTTATGATCATGTAGGTAAAAATATACAGGTAATGATAATTTCGATTCATTCACTGATAAGAAATATCAATGACTGAATTACAGGTTATAGTAATATAGTCCTAAATGTTAATAGGTAGACAATTCGTAATTTTTTACTTTGGAATACCTGTATCGGTAATGACAAGAATTGGTATATAAGTAAACTTCTCAGATTTTAAGTACCATATTTAATAAATCTACAATGAAGATTACATTAAAGTACGAAGAGTTGTTTTCCGTTTTATGGAGTATATCTTCAAAAGGGCCAGAAAGAATTGAAGACATTTCAAATTATATAAAAACTACATATAGTAGAAAAGTAGACAAAACAGGCATATAAAAAATTGAAAACTTTTTAAAACTTTTTGATGTAAAAAGTAAGTCTGTGGATGGAAATCAAAAGAAATTTCGATTAAAATTTTGTAGTTGGATGGAAACTACTACGGAAATCTCAACTTACAACACATCAATAGGAGCGCCTTGCAAGTCATACGAAGACTTATGTTCAAGGTAAAAAAAAGAGGGTCACACAAAAACTTTTTTCAATCTCGAATGAGGAAATTGCTGATACATTTAACGAAATGCTGAAAAAGGAAAACCAACATATGGATGTCGTACATATTGCAACTATTCTTCCTAATGCATCACCAAAACGACTTAAGCGAATTGTGGAAAGTATACCAACTCCAACATCATAATCAAATTTTACTGAAGAGGAAGCAATAGCTCTTATGTTGGAACTGGGTCTCAGTCGAAATAAGTACCAAATATTAAGGAAAGCTCTGCATGAAAAAGGACACAATATATTACCCTCATACAAGGCGATCCAGGAAAAAAAAAACAAACTATCCTACTAAATCAACAAAAAATAATGAAGAACTGAAAGAACTGAGAGCTGCGGAAAAAAGCAGAATCCAAGAAGAATTTAAAATTCAGATGGGATTAAACATCGACAAACCACTTTCAAGTTGCGGTAGTACAAAATGACGGTAATACGTCGAGAAGGTTTTTTCGTGATTTTGAAATTACTTCAAAAATAACTGGAATCGACAAGGAGTTACTTCGAAGAGTTAAAACTATTTTAATGGCACTGAATAGTAAACATAAAATTAATGAAAATCGATTTGGGGAATACACATCTGAAATTTCTAAATTACTTGTATCTCTGTATCCATGGAGGGAACTAACACCAACAGTACACAAAGTATTGTGTCATGGTCAAATAATAATTGACTCGAATATTCTTCCACTTGGAGAGTTAACAGAAGAATCCCAGGAAGCGAGGAATCGAGATTTTAAGCATGTTCAACTATTCAGCTCAAGAAAATGCTCCAGGCAATCACAGAATGAAGATATTTTTAATAGTTTACTTCTATCTTCTGATCCTGTTCTTTCAACTATGCGAAAAAGGAAGATTTAAAGGACTTATATTACCTTCTGGATATGTATACCGATATGACAGATTATTTTATAGAAAATAAGTAGTGTTAGGAATTAACTATATAAGTAGGTTGTAAGAATTAATTGTATTATGTTTAAGATAAACAGTTCAAATAAAAAAAGCTATTATACTAACTGATGATATTGTATTAAATTGTGTTTTATATTTCGGTGGGCGGGAAAGGTAATTTGTGTGGGGTGATTTAGGTGTTGTTGTGCGTGGCTCATAATAAAATTATAATTTTTTTTATTTTATATACAATATTATAATAAAATAATTAACTAAATAATTTTTAAAAATTGTCCAAATATTTTATTCAACACCAAATGTATGTTCTGTCATACTTAATACTAAAATATGAAAAAGATGAAATTAAAGGACACAGGTTTAAATGAACATATTTTTGAATGTAATTGAGATATTGGCTTGAAATTTTTTGTAAAGGGTCGAGAATTTCCATATCTAACTAAAAAATGATATTAAGGGATAAATATGGACTAAATTGTTGTAGCTATCTGCGATCCTATTAAAATTTTGATATAAATCATAGTTTTAGAAATTAAACAAATATGTAATATATGACAAAATCTTTATTTATGAACAAAACTCAATGAAATTTTCAACGCTTGTTAAATTTGTCATTTCAAATAAGAATATGCAAAAAAAAAATTGAAAAGGTCAAAGGGCATCCCGCAATTCCCAAAAATAGGAATGAAAATCCCAAAAATGGGATTTTTTACTTTTTTGCCCATAGGGTCCACATTTCTTTCAGGGCTGGGAAAATATTTTTGGAGTAAATAGAAAACATATTGAGGTTTCCAAAACTGCTTTCAGTTTTCTGATCCCAGCTTTGGGATTTTAGAACATGTCGCCCAAAGTTGAAGTTTTGATAAAAAATAGGTCATATTCGGAAGGACGCAGTGGCAACATTTTCAAAAAATAGGACAAGTTTTTTACGCCACAGCGTTCTGCGTAAAGATACCTTTTAGAAAACTATAAAATTGTTATATGTTCTTAATAAAAATTTTATTTTATTAATAAAAGAGTTAAGACACATTTTTGGCAAAAAAACGCCAAAAATCTAAAATTTTTTGAATTTTTAAATTAAAAAACGTATATTTTTGGATCTGTAAACAATATTGATCTCAAATTTTTTGTATATTATTGGAAATTTTGTTGTCTAACTAACAAGAAAAAATTGAGTCCATTTGGTCCAAAATTACGGCCGGTATTCAAAAAAAGGCGGACCAAGGTATGGTAAATTTTGTATCACTAAATTTTTAAATGCCTATAACTCGGATATTATAAGAGATAAGTAGTATGTCCAAGTATATTTTTTCAAGATCTCGTCGAGCGCTTTCACAAAATATAAAAATCTTTGTATTTGGGTAAAAAAACAAAAAAATGGCACGAGTTTAAAAATTTTACATGTCGTAGGTACCCTACTTTGAGCCGCCACAGCGCCGTCCCTGGGGCATCTGCAGGGTTCATCTTCAAAACTTAAACTCGAATACTCCTTGGCTACGCTCACGCCAAATTTTATCCCGATCGGATCAGCCGTTTAGAAATGCCAGATTTATTTCCAAAAAATTTCCATTCTGCCCCACTGTGCACTGTGCATGTGAAAGTGACTTTAAACAAACACATAAACACTATATTTTGTCCTGTATTTCAAATGCAGACAAAATAAAATTGTCAACCCTCCAAGAATTAAATGTACATGGCACATAATTAAATTTAAATTTATACCCAACACTTCCATAACACCCCCAACTCAAAGGACCATTGATTTCCATTTCTTTAACTTATAAAAAAAAAATAAACACCCACAACAGCTATATAGAATACCCTAAATAGTAAAACTAGACACCATTGAAGGAAAAACAACAATGAAAAAACCCGCAACAAAATGTTAAGACAAAACCATAAAGTGCCACATGAAGAGCAACAAAATCAAAAAAAAAATAGAAAAACGTCAAATTAACAACGCATTTTGGACAAATTGAAGCCATAAACAACTCACGTCGCCAAAACTGAAATAAATTACATTAAATTCCTTTAAAACAAAAAAGTTTAGCATTACAGTAATTTCAGACATTTAAACAATGACGATGACGCTTTTCCCTTATTTTGATATGCTCTCTCTCTCTCCCTCTCTGTGACATACGCTGTTTGGCTTTGTGTTTTATTTTTCAACTAAAAATGCAATAAAACTAAAAGTTGAAAGACGAACCAACATGCCACCCATCACCCAGTACCACGCAATTGAAGTCATATAGCAGAAAACAACTTCAGCAGCAACAAAAAATGACATCAACTTTATAGGAATATTTAAGGACTGAAATCGATTATAAAAGGGCAGCGGTTCCCAAATGGTGGTCGAACCAACGACCTCCGGAATGGCAAACTATAACACTTAACTGCTAATCTACTTAAGAAATTGATCTCTACTACTGATCGTCTCGATGATCATGACGTCGATGTACAATAGTTTCAAACTACAGACTTATTCGGATTCTTGAAATATATACTTTTTTAATCTTGACCTTGACTCAGGCCAGTCCTTATTGACATACAACGCAATGGTGATAAAAGAGTTTGAGAAAAAGAAGCAAAAGAGTGTGCAGTTTACTGGGAATGTCATTCAAATCATATTAGTTGAATGTACATAGCTTTAGTTTCCCTTCTTTTTTTTGACATATAAAAGTGAAAATAAAGTCCTTTGCGAAGTCATCATTTCCACAAAAAAAGTTTACAATAAAATTTAATAATGTGTGCATCATTTGACTTCCAAAAAAACTTTCGATTTAAATTCATACAATATGTCTGTACGATAGATAGCTAGATAGATAGATAGATAGATAGATAGATAGATAGATAGATAGATAGATAGATAGATAGATAGATAGATAGATAGATAGATAGATAGATAGATAGATAGATAGATAGATAGATAGATAGATAGATAGATAGATAGATAGATAGATAGATAGATAGATAGATAGATAGATAGATAGATAGATAGATAGATAGATAGATAGATAGATAGATAGATAGATAGATAGATAGATAGATAGATAGATAGATAGATAGATAGATAGATAGATAGATAGATAGATAGATAGATAGATAGATAGATAGATAGATAGATAGATAGATGATAGATAGATAGATAGTTAGATAGATAGATAATAGCTAGATGCTAGTCGATAGATAGTAGATAGATATAATCGAGATGCTAGATGCTAGCTTGATCGCTCGATCGATAGATAGTAGAAGATGATCCGCTCGCTCGTGATCGCTAGATAGATGAAGATGATAGATATGTAGAAGTAGTTAGATAAGCTCGTAGCTAATAGATAGATCAGCTCGATAGAAGATCGATAGTAGATTAGATAGATAGATAGATAGTAGGATCGATAGATAGTAGATAGATAGATAATAGATAGATAGATTGAGCCGCCATACTCGACGTACCCCTTGGCTTTCGTCCATGTTAACTCCATCCCGATTAGATCAGGCATCCGTTCGAAATGCCTGAGTTATTAAAAAAATGATTCTGCCCTAACTGTGCAATGTAGTGATCCGTAAAACCCTTCTTTATACATCTTGTTGGTACAATTTAAGAATGAAAATTTATTTAACTTTAACAAAATCTCATTTCGCATCCCTACATGCGTACTTAAAACAAACATATGTTTGTATAGAAATAAGTTTGTATTTTTGTGCAAGTGTGAACATATTTTGTTTGTCATTGTTTATCATTAAAATGACACTAAACACCCACAGAGCTTCTCCATTTATTTTTCTCACACTCATACATACTACATCCCAAACAAACACATATGAACATTAAAATGATATCAACTCATATGGTGAAGGAGAGAAGGGGAGATCAAAAAATGTCATATTATACCCTTATTGATATATGCTGGGTTGGGGTAGGAGGTACACGTTGGTGTTTTGTGTAATTAGTTTGTTGTATAACATATGTTGACCTCTATAAAACTTGTGTGTATGTGTGTGTGTGTCTAGCAGTATATTTGTTTATTGAGAGCCTATCAAAAAAACCTTCGTTATAAGCCATTCTCCAAGAAATATTTATTTTATTTATATTGCCAGGGGTGGGAGTAAGTCAATTGCAATTAGCTAAAGTTCAAATAATAATTTTAGGTTGTGAAATTAAAGGAAATCACACATTGTCATCATGATTTGATGATTTTAGGTTTTGAAAATTAATTATAAGTTTTATGACGTAAAATTTCTCTTTTTTAATTATTTTCTTTGTAATTAATCAAAATTAAATAAATTTATAGATTTTATTACTAAGGCTTCATAAAACATGATGAGCAGGAAAAAGTCGTAATAAATAAGGATATAAGCACGAACATTATTGTTAAAAGTAAAAAATCTGTAATGGACTTTTTTGGTTTATATTTAGTTACATATATTTTAGGTTTTAATAGCAACCATTGGATGTATTTCCCTGTTCTTCTCATGAAATTAGATTTCAAGACTCACTTTTTACGTTCTTTTAGTTTAACATTTTTTTAAATTTTTTTTCCTAGGCTGTCATAAATTTTTATGAATTTTTAACAAATTAAAATTGTTGTTAATTCTTTTGCTAATTGCTTTTTATTTTCTATTATCTTTGCAGGTAAGACTTGTTAAATTTATCTCACATCATGATGGAGTTTATGCATTTTAAGTAAGTTTCTAAAACAAATTTTGTTGCAAAAAGTTAATGAGCCTATCAAAGTTGCACAAGTATTAACGATGACTTTATAAAATTCTAAAATATATTAGTTTGCGTTTCTTTAAGTTGCACTGAAATGATAAATTAGTAAAAAAATTAATAGGACGCTTAAAGTCGGACATCTCTTGCAAAACCCTTCCTCTGTCCAATACCTTTCGAACTGGATGAAGTTCTGAGTTTTGTGGTTTTGTCATTCGTGGTACAAAGTTTACCATTTAAGAACTTTCTTCCAAACTCGGTCAAGAAAAGATAGGTAAACCCCCTTTTTTAGACAGTCCGTAATAAATATTTCTGTGTTTATCGAACATGTTATTCCGTATGATTTGTTCCTTTGACTCGCTACACAAGAAACACCTTGTGTCCGTTATTATTCTAAAACATTAGGTGCATAAAAATCTTGAACCAGAAGTTGTGAAAAGTAATCCAAAAGATAAGTTTTATCATCCATCACATAACAAGAGTATTTTTTATAAGATTTTAAATAAATTTTTTACCGAATTGCGATATCAAACTTTCTGATCATTATATGATTTCAACCCAGCATAAGCTTTGGCCCTCTGCGCACAAAACAATCAGAGCATTTAGCTGCTTTCCTAATGGAAGTCTTTGGTTTCTTAGAAACACTTGACAATATCTGCTAGACTTTTAGTTCTTCCTGATCTAGGTTTTTATTCAATGCTCTATCTAGTCTTACTTATAAAATTTAAGTTTAGTTCAGACCTTAAGCCTCAAATACTCCTGCTTAACCCTAAGTAGAGCCGATCTTAAGCGAGAGTGGTTTCCCTCCCTAATTTTCTCCCAGCCATGGTCCACAAGGCCTTCTAGTGAACTCGCTAAATTGCGGGCAATCCTCGTAACCCAATCTAACATAGAGCCGATCTTCCACCTTGTAAAGATGATGCTCTATTTAATAAACTCAGACTGTAGTTGCTGCCAAATAGATCTGCTGCTTCATAGTAGAATCTCTCTATACCATTTAGGAAACATAGAAACAGGTTCGGAGTTCGTGGGTTCGATTCTCACCAAAGATTAGTATACTTCGTCGGATCTGGTGTAACATTCATCCAGGTAAAAACAAACGAGGTATTTGTGATCAGTTAAATATGGTCTTTTAGTAAAAATATGTTAAGTTTGAGGAGCTTTCAGTATCAGAAACGCTAATGTTGTCAAAAACAACATTAGTCCAGAAGATCTTAACAAAATTATAAAACAAAATTTAAATTTAAAATATCTGGGGCATGGCGTAATAAGACTAGATTGAAACTGTAATCGATTCTATAAACTAAAAATTTCATGTAATAATGATACCAAAATCAGGAAAGGATTTGAACTTAGGATTCTCTAGCCTATTCCGTATCGACCAAAGTTGTTCGAAAAAATAATACAAATACCATCGAGCTATCCCTGAATGATCAAAACATCATCTCAGTTTAACATATTTGTTTCTCTAAACTTCATGAACATCGTCTATCTGGAGTGATGAGAAAATCTTTTGAATTAAATATATTTGGTTCTTCTGTTTTTGGATTTGCTGATGTAAACACCATTATCATCTGTTATGTTCACACGAAATAGAAAAAATTCACTCTTGTATATACATATTTTAATATACCTCAGTCTGATTATATAGATATCTTATATACATATTGAGTCTGAGAAGTTGAAAGCATCAAGTTTGCTATGACTAACGAGAGAGATCAGTTTAAATGAAGTCTTGGCTATAAAGTCATTCTGTGAAACGAATGCAAAGTCCATCTCTTTTTTGATTAATCTAATATCTTTATTTAATAAATTAAATAACAAACATAACACAATTATTTTGTAACATAAATAAAACTGAAAAAGAAAATTAAAAAATAAATAAAATACAGTAACAGAGAACCTTATTAAACCCCTAAAAATATGTTATGTATAGTGGTGCAATTAAATACATGAACTTATTGCAAAATTCAAGACATAAACCCTTAAACCGTTACACTGAAACAAAAAAAGAAGAGCTAAAGGCTAAATAAAAATACTACCTCACCCCACTACTACTACTACTAGATCCGATTGCTTTCATATGCTGTATACAGAAAATAAAGCAAATTAATCAACATTTGCAACAAGAGCAACAATATCAGGTCTACTACTACTAGTTGCAAGTTGCATTAAGTCTACTAGATGACCACAATACGATTTCTTTTAGTTTTTATGCGATTTTTACGTTTTTTATAACGTGTTGTTGTTGGTGCAGTAGACTTAACTGAGGAATAGGGCGACGAAGAGGAGGCGGAGGTGGAGGCTGATGATGAGGATGACACTGTGAAATCATTTGACTGGGTGGGCGATAATTTAAAGGATGATACACTATCGGCTGTTTGTGTAATTGTAGCCTTGGGTAAACGTAATGCACTAGACTGTTGTTGTGCATAATGTTCTTCTGAATCTGAATCCGTTGTCCAGTGCTGCGGTTTCTGCTGTTGATGTTGCAAGTGATAAGTTTGATAGGAGGCTGGATAAGTTTGTTGTGTACGCCATTGATACGATGTAGATGGATGTGATAGTGAAGGCAAAAATGTGTTGCTGCTGCTGCTAGAGACTGCATAGGAGGGTAGAGTGGAAGACACTAAGTTTGGATGATATGTAGACGGTTGTAGATGTGTAGCTACTGTTGCTGTCACTGGTGTACTGTAGGAACCATAAAGATCATGGTAATTAAAAGGATTATTCGTATGACTGTGACGACCATAAGCTGTATGACCGGCATACTTCTTGCCACGCTGATAGACAAATTCCTCGGTAGATTCATCATGAATATTATCAGCGTTATCACCATAAACATCTACATCATCCTCATCACCCTCCTCACCGAATAATGCCATACCATCCTCGTCTGTCTCGACAGTATCATCTTCATCATTGTGAACTGTAAATTTGTTAAAGGGTCGTTTAGCAAATAAATCTGTATCCCGATGGGATGACAGGCTACCACCACTGCTGAAGGCAGAAGCTGATGGAGGCGATGAATGTATGTCATCATAATAATGTTGATGGTGATTCTTTGGCTGTTGTTTGCGGTGGTAGCTCAAGGTTTTAACTGGCCAGGAGGATAATGATGTGCTGGGTTTTGCATGTTTATGTCTCTTGGTATTTCTTTTGCGTTTAGGTTTTGTCTTCGTTGCAGTGGTTGCAAAAGGCTGTTGTTGCTCATCACTATCCGCAGCTATTAAGGATTGAGCCTGTGGTGTGTATTTGCTTAGATATTGTTGCTGCAACTGTGACCATATGTCATCCACTGTTAAGGCTTTAATACTACCGCTATATGCCACATCCTCTAAGGGTCGATTGAAAGTGTGTGTTGGATTGTGACCTGATGAATATATCATAGCCTCTGTCATGTCATCCTCACTGTAATAGTCCTTTTCGCCTCTATATTTGTTTCCACGCAACTTGTTTGATTTATAAGCGGCTGCATTCATAATTTCCGGTTTCTCTTTGTGCTGTTGCTGTAATAGTTGTTGCAACAATTGTTCATTTTTTATGGTTTTCGCTGCTGCTGCTGATGTTTTGTGACGTTGATAATTCTCCATTTGTTCGGCCAACATAATCGACTCTAGGCTTCCTGCAACTCTTCCTGCCGGCCCTCTGATTTCATTGTCTTCTTCTATATCCTCCAGCCCATCGACCACATTAAATCCTTCGGAATTGTGTGGTATTATTTCGGTTTCATATGTGGTCGTTGGCTGTGGAAATAAAGCAAAGTTTTTTGCCAAATATGATGGTATCATCATGTGCTCACCGGTATCTGCATCTGTAGTTGTAACTACACCACCACCATCACCACCGTCACCACCAACATCATCTCCTTGGCCAAATAGTTCCTCATCCATATTTAACAGTTGACCACTTTCATGCAAATGTAGTGACGATGATGATGATGAAGATGGATATTTCTTTATGCTGTTGTGTGGCACCAACGATGATGATGTTGATGTTATTCCTGTTAAATAATTGTGTGGCGATTCATGATATAAATTTGTTGTTGCTGGTGGTGGTGGCAATGGATGTGAGTGTTGCTGATGATGATGGTGGGGTTGATTATGCGAACCTGATGGCGGTGGGATGTGACGTTTTTTGTGATGTAGTTGTTGTTGGGCCCGCTTTCTTTGCCCACTTGACATGTGCAATTTAATGTGGACACTGGAAAATGATATGACATGAATAAGTAAATAATATTATTAAAAAAATAAAATGAATGATAAAAAATTATTAAAATAGTTTTAAATGTGTGCGTTACGATTATCTGATTAGAGTATTTTTTTATTAAGACAGACAAATGTATGATAAAATATTAAAAATAATTTGAGAAATTAATTTTTATTTGGATTTCCAGGATTACAAATTTACTGCTTCAAATTCATCCTTTTCAGACCAAAACGAAATTTAATTTATACATATAGTTAGTTAGGTAGTTTGAAAGGAGGATGCACATATATACATCGAATCCGAAGAAATACACCTAGGCCTCTATCGGGCCTGTTGTGCGCTCCTTAAGTGGTGGGAATCGAACCCACCACCTCCGGTCTACCAGACTAGAACACTAACCAATAACCTACCGGAGGCCACCAATCTATACATATAGTCTCCCTATTCTATGATTTTCGGAAGCAACTCAAAATTTTACAACTTTTTCATTAAATTCCTGAACGTGAAATCTTAAAAGTCGTCCGAAATATTGTATTTTTTATTGAATTTTCTATTTATTGAAAGATTTTCGATAAATTTTGATTTTCGTAAAATATTTCCAATAAATTCAGGGAAGTATTTTTTATATTAAAATTTTTATTTAAATTTTTTTGTTGGGGGTTATTGCGTTCTTTTCTAAAAATATTTACGAGAGCACAACCATACAATTTCGAAAGCATTTATTTTCTAGACGATTTACCAAATAACATCCCTGGTATACATTAAAATAATTTTTTTTTTTTTTTGTTAAACTTTTTATAGTCATTTTAATTAATTTGTCACTCACTGTTCATCATCATCACCAGCTTCAATCATATAAAATAATCCAATATAAATCCATAAATAAATTAAAATACATTTTAGCATTTTCTTGCTAAATAAAAACGAAAGAAAACAAAAAAATTAAATCCTTGGAAAGTCCCTTTTTGTAAAACTATTGTTTTAGTTTGTTCATACACTGTAAAAAGGATTCGTCTTTCATTGATAGTTTTTCTTTTTTTTATAATCAAATAACAAAAATTCGTTTTATTCACTCAACTACGACGACAAACGCCCGCTTTTCGTTTGAATCCTTTTTTTTTTTTTTTTGTTTCGGTTTCTTTACTGCGTTTTCCCGTTGTCTGTCATATACGTTTGACAAATATAAAATGATTAATACACATTTGAATGACAACATCAGCTTTTATTAAATTTTTTTCATTGCAAAAAAAAAGTTTTACAGTTTTACAATTTCTCCTTCCTTCCTTGCATCTTTCTCCTCATATGTTAGAGTTGCACATTACAGAAACGTATAAGTCTATCTTCAATACGGACATCATTTCATAGTCAGCCAGTCAGTCCGTCTTCATAAATGTAAAATAAGATGCCAAAGATATTGTAAAAGATGTTAAAGAAATAGGGAACTGCAATAGAAAAAAAGTTGATTGTACTCTTTCTTCAAACATGATGTTGTTACGAATACGTAGTAGCATCATCTTCAGCATCAGCGCCATCATCACTATTAGATTTGCATCCATTCCATTTTTATTCCATTTTCCTCACATACACAATAAGATCAAATTTCGTTCATTGCTCAGTGAACAGTAACTGTATTGTACGTTTTGTTTTTGTTACTTTTCTAAACTTTGTTAATACTATTTTGAAAGACACTGTAAAAATGTATTTTTTATTTAAGGAAATCAAAATTTTTTAAATATCTGAATCTGAAATAAATATTAGAAAATTTACGACAACTAAAATATGATATGAAACAGCCGCAAAAATGAATCCTGTTTTGTTCTCTGTTTATTCTTTTAGTATGTATGTCTCGTGGGTTGCAAGTTGCACTGTCAGAAAGCCTTCCCTCAATTGGTCAGTTGGTTGAGGTACCCAAAACCGCTGGGAGAGAATGTTGGTTTAAGGACTGATATATAAATATGCCATATATGTATGTCTGGATTCTCCCTCCGGTGCTGTTGCCATCTTAACAGATGTCACTGGGTGATGTGAAAGAGCAACTTATGCTGGATTCCTTAACAGATTGAGTATCGCTTACTCTCCGAGTAGTAGGTCAGGTTGACATTCGGTAGTTGCATATCATTCCGTAGATCGTTCTTTATGGTCTGTGAACGGAACTGATGTAAGTTGGTGAAAGGATCGCGAAGACTTCTTTGCCCGACAGGAAGTTCTCGGTGCTGTTGCCATCTCAACAGGATGGTATTGTTATATGCTACGCGATTTCTGGTTGAGGACCATCACTCAACTTTTCGGGGCAATTATTGGGTTTTTATATATATTATTTCGACATACAGAGGGATCCTGATTTATTGGCTGGGTATTTTGGACTACGAAGTAGGTCTCTAGGTGCTGTTGCCAAAGCAACAGAGCCTTGTGGTGTGGTTGTGCGACTGAGGGACAAGAAATTTGCCTAAACGGATCATTAGAGGATGGTGATGCTACGGCATCGCTTGTGATAATGCATATAAATGTAGGTCCATCTCGGTGTTATATCGAGATTATGGGTTAATCGGGTGCATTTGTTGGGGTTTCGTCTGTCGGGGTAGTATTGTTGCTACTTGTCATTCTGCAATGTGCAGAGATTAGTACTTCAGCAGAGTCCTTTTACATGGACCGGCAAAACCATGTACAAAAATTGTCACCTGAGTGTTCTCTATTAAAATCACTCGGATGCGCAGCTAGACCGTTCTCAAGTCTACTCAGTAGATGAAAAAGATCTCTGTGAAATAATGCCGTTAAAGCATTTGTTCACGTTAAGAATTCGGACATTATTGTCAGAAAGCCAGCCAACAAATCTCTAATTGAAGTCTATACCACATCCAGAGTTGTTCGCAAATGTTGGACACCTATTGACGAGATGGCGAACCATTCGAACGTAGAACTATCCTGAGAACCGGGACATTCGAATGCTACAGGGAATAATATTTCTCACCTAAAAGTGGACGATGCTGACACAATTGTTGAAGTTCCACTTTCCGGCTGTAAATCTCTAATTGAGTAGGAAATTCTCGGAACTGCTTAAATCATCAGGCTTTCGCCAAATATCTTGGGAGTGATATTATTCCGGATATAACATCTCTCACTAACTCTGATTGGAAAATTCTTAGGAATTAACTCCAGGAAACTGAGTTTCTGAACATCGGACGATTATACATTCAGTGAATATTATATAAGTTTTTGTTTTCACCAACAAACATGTTACATGAAAAGGAGAGCACTTCGAATTAAGCTACATCCTCCTATCAACCTAAACTAATCTAGAAGACTGAATGTTCGATACAACGACTTCTATAGAAGTTGTCATGACGAGAAGGAGACTTTTGAACATTTTCCTTGTCACTGTCCCGAACACTGGTCAATCAGGATTGATGCGAATAGAATAGAATCATTTATTTGTGCCAGATATTGGTTTGACTTCGTGTTGAACATGCACATGTAGGGTCTCATGGATAAGCCGAGGAGCGATCCAATTCAGGCTATCCCAACTAGACCAGTATAAGGACACAAATGAGTCCACTATCTCAACAACCTAATCAACTACGTTGTCGACTACATAAAATATTTCTTAAACGTATTGTGGAAGCACTGATAGTTTCTAATCTAAACTTATTTTTCTATTATATACTTTTAAAGTTGATAATATCTTTTCTTTCGGTGTATTTTATTAATTTTCAATTTCTTTCTATGATTTCCTTTCAATATATTTCACTTATTATTTTTCTTTTCTGCAATTTCGAATTATGTTTTTAATAATATTGATACAACTATATTAAATCAAAGGAAGTATTTTACACTACATAACACCCTACTACTTCCAAAAATCTTGAAAACGAAAGTTTCAGTCCTGCAATAAGAGTATAATTAAAGATTATAACAATCTAGTATTTCAAAAATATGGCTATTAGTACTTTTAACACAATTGAGTATAAAACTTATGGAAATACAGGCGTCCAATACATTATCATGTATATGTCAGTTAAAGTACGACCCTTATAACCTTTGACCTCCAAGGTCTTACGTGAGTTATATCATAAGTAAAGAATGATTTATATTCATTGTTATATCAAATTGTAACAAATTATTTAGAGATTTGACGTGTCCTATATCTAGCTGAATATTATAAATGAAAGTGAAAAATTTAAAGTTATTTATTTAGTCTTAACTACCCACTCTTTAAGTACATCTCTCATTTTTAAATACATATTTATTTTTTATACTTTCATATCGAAATATAAATATATTTTTTTCGATAGCCGAGACATTGACTCTGTTTAAAAGACCCGCAAAGACCTTGGTAATTTAATACGCTAAAATGTGGTTGCTTGTAAAATAAAGACAATATAAAATTAAATTAAAAGAAATACCGTAATGAAATGTTATAAATAAATTGAAATTAAAAGTGAAAAATGAGTAGAGCATAAAAGGAAATAATAAATAAGAAAAAAAAAAAAACAGATAAAATTGAAACCAATCAGCATAAAAAATGATAATGTAGACCAGTCTGTTATTTTAATGAATGTTTAATATAACAACTTTATGTTGTTGAGACTTAAAGCGTTTTTTCAATTTTATAGGAAAGTTTGGATAAAAACAAAATTGTTAAAAGGCAAGAACATATTGTTAAACATAGTATGGTAAGATTATATTTGTTGGTTAAGAGATATGCTGCTTGGTTTCACATGTAATTTGTAGTGGGAGCTAAGACTTTACAGTCATATAATCTTAAGGTTCTTTGACAAGATCCAAGGTTTCCAACCGTGTGCTATTAAAGTTACCATAATTTCTCCGATAAACTTTTCTATTAGCAAGAAGTGACTTGACTGTGGGATCTTTATTTTCTTAATTCCAAATAAAGCAAAAAGTCTTGGTTGGTCTGGAAGTGTTAATGTCCACTGTAACTTCAGAAGGCAGGCAATATTGTGTTATGTTTAAGAACAGGCGGTTCGTTTCGACTTATCTTTCTCTCTTGGTGCACAAAACAACAACTATTTATTGTTAAATTTAGGTTTGTAACTCTTTTGACGGCAAAATCACGCATAGAAAAAACATTGTTAGACATAGTTACCACAACTATAATATGTTCATTTTATCAATATATTGTTGTCGCAAACAAATAATTGTTATTTTATGTCGATTTTAACAATAATTTATTTAATTTATACATTTGTATATTCATTACAATTATAAATTTGTGTATGCTTACCATAGACATAATTATTTTTACACAACTAAATGATGAATTTCTAATGAAACTAAAAGTTGAATTTCGGATAACTTTGAAACATTAGAGAATTATTTTAAACCATGATACATAGTATTTAAACCATAATATGATTACTTTAGTAGAAGAAGGTCAAGTCATAATATGATTACTATGAACCATAATATGATTATTTTATTTTGAACCATTTTACATTATTTTAAACCGTTATACTTTTCTTTACTTTAAACCATAATATTAATACTTTAGACCATAATATGATTACTTTAGTAGAAGAAGGTAAAATAATATGATTACTATGAACCATAATATGATTATTTTATTTTAAAACATGATACATAGTATTACTTTAAACCATAATACTAATAATTTAAAACATAATATTAATACCTCAGACCATAATATGATTACTTTAGTAAAAGAATGTCAAATCATTATATGATTACTATGAACCATAATATGATTATTTTATTTTAAACCATGATACATAGTATTCCTTTAAACCATAACATTAGTACCTACTTTAGACCATAATATGATTACCTTGGTAGAAGAACGTCGGATCATCATAAGATTATTATGATTAATATGAGGATTTTGGATCATAATATAATTACTTTAGACCATAATTTGATTACTTTAGTAGAAGAATGTCGGATCATAACATGGTTACTATGATCATGACTACTTCAGAACATATTATGGTCAAGTATGACAAAATGATAATATTTTGTTATAATATGATGTTAAAAGATCAAATTATAATTAATAGTAAAATAATATGATGAAGTATTATGACCATATTTTATCAATATTATCGCGATTTAGTAGATTTAGTAGAAAAATCAAAATATTGATTTTTGTCATTTAGAAAAACTAAATTTCATACAAAACTTCATAGGGTTTAGTGCAGGAACTTTTTTCACGATCGCGAAAAATACATATTCCGTAACATCAGTTCAAGCTCTACCCCTATTTTTTAAAGTAACAAATGTATACAAAAATCTGGAAGGTTTTCGGTTAAAATTTTACGATAAAATTTACAACAATATTCAGACTTTTTGATTTTTTTTCCGCACCTTTTTCAAATTCTAGTGTGGAGTATTCTCATACTTCCCTTGTATCCTTGAAATACCCGTACGTTTTTTTTTTTCTAACATAAATTTCTAGATTTCTTTATTAAATTTCTCTATTAATAAACTCCATTTTCAAGGCATGACGATGAAAACAGACAAAATTCCACCGAAACATTTTGCACGAAAAAAAATTAAATAAATTTCGCCAATAACCATATGTGTGCGATTCCTGCTGACGCTGCTGAAGGCATAAAACTCTAAAAATATACAACAACAAATTTTTATGTTGTCTAAAGGTATTACAAAAATATTTCGCTCTTACTTCTTCCTAATGCCATTAGAACAAATGACAATGTGTGCATAATATTTTTTATGGAAAGCAAACGTTAAAAAAAAGAAACATTTTTACCCTTGTCACAGGAACAGACTTCCGTTTCCTGCTAAAGAAAAAATGTTCTATAAAGAAGTAAAAAAACGGTAACCGTTAAACTATGATATCTTTAAGATATCCCAGGAATATTTACTACGGCCACCTTCAACATCATTGGCAAGAACAAAACCGAACAACAACAACAGCAGCAGCGGCAATAATAGCGATGTTAACCAAAAACCATATAAAGGTAAATAAACTGCTGTTGTTGGTAAGGGATTCCCTTTACTCACTTAAATCCTTACAGGAGGAACATGTGTGCTAAATGTTTCATATGATTTTATATGTTTGTGCTACCCATACCACTCTACATGCAATCATTTTATTTGGCGTCTATAACTTGAAATCTGTTCGTGTTAAATGCTCAATATTACCACAGAGCGAAAACAGAGATTGTAAAAGAAGACATTTAAAGTTAAATGGGATTTTTTTAGCGGTTTAGGGGAGGGGTAGGGTATAAAAATTGTTATAGCTGTCTAAAACGAATTTTTAATACTCTACGAATAAAAAAGAAATATTCAGCATGTAAAATTTTATATTAGAACATACACTCAAAAAATAATAATTATGTAATCCTTACTCAAATCAAGGTGGAGCGGTTTTAGAAATACGGCATTCCTTACGTTTTTCTTAAACCAAGAACAAATTTTTGATTCAAGTATGAATCCATTGAAATTAAACTAAGATTGAATTCAAAATGTTAAAGATTAAATTAATCCCAAAATGGGCTTGATTTAAACACGATTCGTACTTGATTTCAGAATATAGCAACTTCAGTTTATTCAACAGACTCTATAATTTTTCCACATTCTTCACATAAAACACCAAGAAAAAGGTTAAATTAAGATCTTTCCCTTAAGATTATCAAAAACTGAAAAGCAGTTAACAACCTAAAAGGCAACAACTTATAAACCTTAAAATATGTACACACAAGCACAGGAAAGAATAGATAAATAAATCCCCACAAAAATGTACACTACAACCCTTTATTCTAAAAAAAAAAACAAGATAAAAAGAAAAACTTTAAAAGGCATTACATCCGCCAAAGACGCCGTTTCTTCATTTACCTCTTTTTTTTTGTTAACAAATAAGAGCACTTTTTCTCAGTTTGGTGATAATAGCATTTGACACGCAAGCATACGAGTTTTAGCGCCTTTAAGTAGGCAAATGATTTATTAAACTAAATTTTATACTTTTCGCTTTTTCTTTAAATTTGTTTTCTTCTGCTGTTTTATAAAGCCATTAAGAAAAAAGTTGTTTAAAAATTGTTTTAACTATAATCTTGCTTAATGACAAAATCAACATCACACACACTCACTCTTTTTCAATCGCACTTATCGTCATTGTATAAGAATTTACTCACATAAATATTTTATGGGTTTCTTGTTCTTTTAAATGTTTTTCAAGAAAATCTTTATTTGCTCATAAAAATGAAAAACATTTTTATAATTTTGACATTTAAAGTGACACTTTACGGCAGTTGCGTTGACCATTTGAGGAGTTAAAGCATTTTGAAGGTCAGGAAAATTTTCCTTAACCAATAGTATGTATTGATGAATTATATACTGGCTAGCTAATGGCGAGATCTCCTTGAACAGTAGTGTTTATTAATATAGCGCTTGTGAGAAAGCAGTGTACTGACACTTGACATACCAAAGGTATTTGATCGACTAAAGCCCCTTTCACACGAGCACACAAGTAATATGATCTGTCAAAATTGTGTGTAGAAGAGAACGGATGGCATCGTCTAAACGCAATATGTAACGAAAACGAAAATACGGATGGAAAATTTGACAGTCGTATGGCTCACTTCATTTTTTGGAATGATTCAAAAAACAAGCAAGTCGCATTAGATCAGGGATGTATTTTTATGTAAACACATACGAAAAAAGTGAAACAACTGTTTCCATCTTACTTTGTTATTGTTTTATACCAATCTTGTAAACACAAAAAATTACTTTTATTCTCTTTTTTGTCATACTGATGGAATTTCATTTTACTTTTTCATTAGACTTGTACGTAAAGTGTGATCGTCTGAAGGACCCTTAAGAAACCTTGCTAATAAAATGGATTAATTAGTTCTAACGACTGTGTCATAAATATCGGGGCCCCGAAAGTTGCGTTCACTATACAAAACTTTTATACACACTTAGCCTTGGCGTATTCTTGGGGAATGCCAAAGAAGGTTGGTTGGCGACGAGCGCCTCTATTTGCTAGTCAGTCTGCCTTTTCATTGCCAGACTGACCCTCATGGCCATATTTCCAACATAAAGTCAGTGTGTTGAGTTTACCTAATTCATTGAGGGAAGTCAAGCTGTCCATTATAACACTCGACCTAACTTCGTATGACAATAAGGGCTTGAGTGATGCTTGGCTAACTGAAGTTTGATCAGTCCATAAGTCCCCATTCGGTCTATCGAAAACCATAGATGAAGAATAACATATTAGTATCACCTTAGGTTGTAGAATGATTTCTAATCTGAAATATTCTCTAATACTTAAAAACAAAACATTTCTACTTGAAACAATATGGATCGGTAATAAAGTACGTTAAGTTAAGATTTCTTAAAACCAATTACAAAATCTTAATTTTAGTTCTCCTCACACCTTTGTGGGATCGAAATGGAAATATCCCCACTTCAAGAATTATATGTTTGATTTGAGTTTGATTCGTAATTGTTTTTTGGAACATAGAAAATAACCGAGATTCTAACTTCTTCCTCATTCAAGAACTTAATTCTCAAATCAATAAGAAACGATGATCAAATAACATCGTTTGAAATTTATTGAATTAGTCTTAAAATGATCCTACTTCAAGAATTAGGTTTTTGATTTGATTGAATTAGTCTTAAAATGGTCCTACTGCAACAATTATATATTTGTTTCGAGTTTAATTCGTACTTGTTTTTTGGATCATAAAAGAATATAACCGAGATTCTAAAATGTTCTTAATTCAAGAATTTAATTCTCAAATCAATAACACTCGAAATTTTGCGATTCTAATTTGATTGAATTAATATAAAATATTCCCAATTTAACAATTATGTGCTTGATTTGAGTTTGACTTGTACTTGTTTTTAGAACATAGAAGATACCCGAAATTCTAAAATGTCCTTAATTAAAAAATTTAATTCCCAAACCAATAAGATTCGAAATTTTGTGATTCCAAATTGATTGAATTAATCGTAAAATATCCCCACTTCAAGAATTATGTGTTTGATTTGAGTTAGCTTCGCACCTGTTTTTAGAACGCTGAAGATAAACAAGATTCTAAACTGTTCTTTATTCAAGAATTTAATTCTCAAATCAATAACACACGAAATTTTCTGATTTCAAATCAATCAATCAATTTATTTTCTAAATTACTTAAGCCGTTAATTACTTGTAGATATTAAAATCATAACATTAATGTAATTCTTAATTCTTATAATCTCTTCTCAGCAATAAAACCTTTCACATCAAGCTTTTTATAAAAAAATATATTACTCACACGGATGTTAAAAAAAATAGTGTGAAAATTTTGAAATTTCTGTCTAAAAGTGGACATATAAAGTGTTTAAAATGTGTAATTTTGTAACTTTCGAGACACACCTGTGGACTTTTTGTTACGTTTCCAGTGTTGTTGTTGTTGCAACTAACAATACTTTTTATTCGTAATTTAAATGTTTATAAAACAAAGAATTACATTAAATGTGAAATCAAGTTGTGTTTAAAATAAAAATAAAATAGAAAAAAAATTACAATTAAAGTAATTAAGATTATTAGTGTTTTAGAACGAAAATTACAGGTAACTACCTAAAAACATGGGTACTTATTACAACATAACCAGACACATACTACAACATAAATATAATTATGATCTACAAACACAGACATAAAAAGGCAACGCATGACGCAACATTGTTACACGCCAGTGCAAAGATGATTTATATTTTTAAAAAAGTACTTCATTTTGGTACCATTGAAAGGGGGAAAATTATATAGTGTATTACTATATGTATTAGGTATCTACCATAGCTCTCATAGTTTATAGAAATTTCTTTCGTCAGGACGCAATAGCTTAAATCCTAGATGTGATAGACAAATTCGCAGGCCAGATTTGGATGTAGCGGGGCTCAATCCTTTGAAGAGTATTAGAATAGATTGAAGTAGTACAAAGCACTGCGACCTATGAGTAGTTCACCATAATAGTTTCAGTTCGCGCATGAAGGTAACTTGTTTAGTTGGTGAGATATTGAAGATGTATTTTGGGGTTAGTAGGGCAGCACACAAGATCTTAACTCTGCGGGACCCTAATAATGGGCAGTTACATAAAATATGTTTTGAGTTTACCCCTTGTAGGCCACACAATCTGCATAGATTCGTTTTAGAGTTGCTTAAAGTGAATTGATGGTACCTAAGAGCACAATGTCCAGTAAGTAATACCGTTTGACAGTGTTATGAAACGTTTTGTCTGTCTAAGCCCTGGTATTGTTTCACAATGGCGAGCAAATTCAGATTTCACAAAAGAGTCGCATTTAGCCTTGGCGTATCCTTGGGGAATGCCAAAGAATGGCTCATGGCCAATTAGTTGGCGACGAGCGCCTTTTTATTGCCAGACTGAATCTCATGTAATCCCTTGGTCCTTCTCCTAAGGCACTCCCTAGCACAAAAAGATATGTCATCTTTCTTTCTGCTTGAAAGAATAAAGAATAGGGAGATAGCCTTTTGGAAGTTAGGGCCACAAATGCCCGCTTCCGTTTCGTAATTTTTTTTTGTTTGAGCCCATCTGTGAATCAAGCTTGATCAGCATTTTCTTGTCACCAAGTTTGATCAGTCCATAAATCTCTTTTCGGTATAACAACCTCAAATGATCTATCGAAAACCATAGTTGGTGAACCACAGTCGGGAATTCTAATGTATGGGTCATTTATGAATTGTTTGGGTATATTCTTATGAGCAACCAAGTCACCAGTTTTTAAGGTGGCAATACCCGGTAGCAGAATTGTAGGCCTCATCCTTGATAAGGATGTGTAGTAGTGGAATATGCAATATTGCACCCATGGCATATGTGAGACAAATTCTCACTGCTCCAGTTATAGACTCATGGCATATGTGATACAAATTCTCATAGCTCCAGTTATAGAGACACAAATGAGACGATTACAAAGGAGCCGGAGTTGTGACCTGTTGCCCCTTTTGCCACCAAACCAAAGAAGAAAAGTATACAGTGGTCTTTGGGTTAAAAATTTGTCGGCTGTTAAAATATTGATCTTGAATTTAAAAGCAAAACTTAAAATTACAATACCGTCTCAAAAAGTACAAATTGGATACAAATTTGTAACATCTAAAATTTTTAAACCCTAAAAGAACCACAAAGACATGAAACTAAAAAAAATTATGAATGAATGAAAACTATATAAACTACAACAACAAAAATCCATTATATTATGAGTACGAAAAAAAAAAACAAACAAAAAAAATTACAATTAAAACCATTAAGAAAGAAAAAAACAAACACAGTCTAATCACAGGTGCAATGACCGCCCATATTTGTATCTCGAAACCATATACAACACACATCGGAACCAAACTATAAACGAAAAGAGAAACAGAAACGGAAAACAAAGGAATTATGCTCGTGTTAAACAAAGATGTGTCTGCCAAACTATAAACGAAAAGAGAAACAGAAACGGAAAACAAAGGAATTATGCTCGTGTTAAACAAAGATGTGTCTGTGTGTAACATGAGGAAATTGTACGTACTTGGTTTCAGTTTCCGCACAACATTTTGTTTGAAGCAAAAAAGAAATGAAAAATAAAATTATAACAAAATGTATTTGGATTAAAATTATATTTTAAACAATTAGTATTAAGTTGTTGCTTTTATTTTTTTTCTTTGACGTTTAGGTAATAATAAGAAAGAAAATGTAGAAAATTAACAAAAAAAGTTTACAAAGATTCTTAATAAAACACGCCTATAAAAAAGTGTAATTTATATAGAGTTCTAACGTTTTTTATGTCTAAGACTAGTTGATATGTTGTTTAGAATTTAACTAAGAGTTATAAATTTCCTTAGAAAACACTAACAAAACTTGTAGTGTGAGTAAAGTATTAAACGCATGGGTAACTGAATTTGACACTTGCGCAATAGTTTGAAATAGTTGCAAGTTGAAGACAGGAAAAAGTTTGTATACAGACTGACGGATATTTTTTGGAACACAATGATCTGGTTAAGCTCTATCTGTGGAGAAGATTTCCTTCTAGTGCTATAGAGAAATATCTATCTATCTATCTATCTATCTATCTATCTATCTATCTATCTATCTATCTATCTATCTATCTATCTATCTATCTATCTATCTATCTATCTATCTATCTATCTATCTATCTATCTATCTATCTATCTAGCTATCTATCTATCTATCTATCTATCTATCTATCTATCTATCTATCTATCTATCTATCTATCTATCTATCTATCTATCTATCTATCTATCTATCTATCTATCTATCTATCTATCTATCTATCTATCTATCTATCTATCTATCTATCTATCTATCTATCTATCTATCTATCTATCTATCTATCTATCTATCTATCTATCTATCTATCTATCTATCTATCTATCTATCTATCTATCTATCTATCTATCTATCTATCTATCTATCTATCTATCTATCTATCTATCTATCTATCTATCTATCTATCTATCTATCTATCTATCTATCTATCTATCTATCTATCTATCTATCTATCTATCTATCTATCTATCTATCTATCTATCTATCTATCTATCTATCTATCTATCTATCTATCTATCTATCTATCTATCTATCTATCTATCTATCTATCTATCTATTAAAGGGTAATCTTTGTTCGTAATCGATAAACTCAGGAACTAAGGCACCTGATAGGACAACATTTTAAATATATGTTCCAGGGATCGTGAGAAGTGTTCCTGTTTAATAAGTTTTAAATTTGTCAAATCATACCAACTGTCACCCTGTTGCAATAAACACTATTTGCCTTTTTATGAGTTCAGTCTTCTAGCCAAAAAAGCGAAAAAAACATAATCATTACTAACATTAAACATGGTTACAACAAACCAGCCAACAACTATTACAACTGCCACCACAACTGCTTACTGCAAACATAAGCATTTGTACTGCTTGTGTACTTCATGCCATTGACTATAAAACACGTCACGCTTTGGGTTATTGGCTGAACTTGACTTCTAACAAAAATACTGGTAGTATTTCTTTCTTGTAGTTGTTGGAAAAAAACTATAGTAATAATAGTGGTATATAGTCGAAATATATGATGGTAAGCTTACAATAGTAGAAAAATCACTTTTATATGTGGAGAGAAATACCTGTTTGAATGTGCACATTGTAAAAAAAAGCTAAAAGTATCATAAAAAAATTAGATAAAAACAGATTTATTGCATTGAAAATTAACCCTAAAGAGTTTAGACCAATTTCTATAAATATCGCTAGAAAGATTTGCTATAGCTCTTTCAATATAACATAAAATTTTCCATACAAATCTCTCGTCACTTGCATCTGCTCTATCGCACGAGCAGAAGATTTTCTACAGTAACCTGACTCTAGTTTTAGCAATATTGGCTTCACCTATAGAAATATTTTCATCAAGACCACAAGATTTTACCCTAGTTCTTTCGGAAAAGCATAAGTTTGAAGTAGGGAATATAATACGAAGATATATACCTAGCCCCTATCGGGGCTGTTGTGCGCTGTTTTTCATGGGGAAATGTTTGTAGTGATCCATGGACGTAATCTGGACGTAATTCTTAAGAATTTCGACGAAAGTTTTACAATAACAGAGGAAGTGCTCCAGAGTTTCATTGTCCCCTTTACATGCTCTACGTACTTCTGAATCTACTAAGAATACGTACCATCAAACTAACCTAAGACTTGCTTATTCTTAGAAGGCTTCCCTTCTGTCTTTAATTAAGCCATCGTTGCGTCGAGCGTTGGTCAGGTTACCTACCTCGAACTCCCTTCTCTTTAAAGCAGGTAAATTCGCTCTTTCATAACCGACTAATCCCGAGTGGTCTGGTACCCATACGAAGTTTATCTCTGGGTGAGAATTCGGTTGAAGTTTTCTTACAATCCAATATAGTATTAGATGTAACCTTATCACCTGATATCATCCTAATGGCCTTCTGGCTCTGTCGGTCTAATCCTTGAAGCTAGTGTTGTGATTAGATAGACGGTGGCATATTTTTGTTTCTGGGTCCACAATATAGAACCCTTACCGTTTTGTCCCCCTAGTTTAGAATCATTCGTGTAGCAACAGATTCCTTTGGGTATACGTTTCAATGTATGTAATTTCAGTCCTCTCGGTTGAGCCCAGCTTAATAATATTTTAATGATGGCATCATCTGTATAGCAGAAGTCCTTCCTGGTTTAGTGTCCATATTAAAGTACAAGATTGCTATAATCATCTCTAGTTTCATCGCTAGAGCAGAAAATTTATCATACAAATATTTTTTCGTTAGCTCTATCGCTAGAGCAGAACTTTTCCCAGTTAAAATGCTAAACTTTTGTTGCAAATAACATTTTAAGTCATTATTTTAACACCGAGGTGACATTAGAGGCAAGTACTTACCACGTCCGCTTACAAATGGAGAGTTATGTATGTATTTCGATCGCCTGCAATTAGGAAGTAGGTAGTTTTATTTCTGAAAAAAAAAAAATTATCTACGAGGATTCGCAACCAAGTCTCGCAAAAAAATGTACGAAAACAATATGTTAAGACTGAAAAGTAAACACTTACATAATATGTTATTTGTAAGTTATTACTAAAGGCATCCTAAGTAATGCGGACGGTATGTATTATTCATTGAAAAGTATGTTATTGAGTCAGTACAAGTCATTACCATGTTTTTGCTGGATTTCTATCGAATTCTGTCCATAGCCCAATATCATCATATCCTTTTAGCTCAAACACATCCATCCATCCTATAGCTTTATAATTAGATCCGAGACTGTATTAAAATCTGTCTCTACTTCTATTGCTAAAGCAAAAAATTTCCTATAGAAATTATTTTCTTATTCGCCGTGTGAAAAGCACAAATTTCCTGAAACCAATATTGCTTCAAGTACGGATTTATCAAGTACAATAATCCTAAATTAGGCTTTCATTAAGCCTTCTCGGGATCAAGCTGATCTCATTATTTACTTATTTTTAGAATTTGAGTTTTGAATTAAGCTCGAATACATATGTATGTATTTGACAAGAGATTAAAATAATATTAATTTAATGATGTCCAAGATTCAAAAAATGTGTTATTGCTTTCAAATCGATTCGTTCTAGTTTTTAGAATTCAGAAGGTGTGTGGATATTAAATTAATACCAAAATGTTCTCATTTTAAGAATTATGTTCTTGATTTAAGTTCGAGTACATACTTGATTTCAAAACATTTTGAAATTATTTAATGTAATATTTATGTAATTTTTAAAATGTTTAATTTTTTGTTTCTTTTTATTTTCAGGTATGTGTGACTTATATATATTACAGTGAGTATAACTCCTCTTACTTAATCTTATTTAATCCATAAACTGTATCCCTTAAACCCCCCTAACAAGTTGATGGGTTAATAAAAAAATACCAACAACAATAAAACTACTCACAATGTTAAGGTCAGGGTAACTGCCAAAAGAAAAAAAATACCAAGAAAAAAATTCATTAGAATTTCTTCTCATACATTAGTGGTTGGTCACTAAATTAGAGACAAAAGAAGTAAAAGAAGAAATGACTAGCAGACTAGACAGACTAGACAGACAGCATACTTATACCAACTGTATAAGAGGACAAACTAAAAATATTACATAATTTTTCATCATTAATGTTCGAGTGTCTTCTTTAAATTTACGCATTTCAGTAAGTTTCTTTGATTGGTCTGAGAAAGACAAGACATACAAATAATTATATGGCTAAAATAACACTCTTTTAACTTAAAAGTTCTAAGCCTGAATTCTAAGCCATAAGTTTATGTTAACAACAAGACATCATTAACCAGGGCTGGGTTTTCTAAAAAAAACAAATTTCTCCACACATTGTTGCTGTCTTCACGCTGTGTTTGTTATTGTATGTGTTTTTAACTCATCATTATCATGGTTATTATCATTATCTTCATTATTAAGTTAATGAACTTTAATTACATACTATTATTACTGTAGTTGTTGCTATTTTTTTTAATATTGTTTGTTTTTGACCAAAGAAATATGATTTGTTAACATTTTCTTGCTTAATGAAAAATGTGTTCAAAATTCTTGGTGAGAAAGACGATCATTAGTCAATTATAATGATCTTTACAAGAAGAAAAACACATGATTATTATTGTTAAAATAACAGAAAAATTACATGATTTCCTAATGATTTTATTATTATGAAATTCTTGAAAATTGTAAAGAAAATATTTAGTTTATTTTAAGTGAGGAAGATCTAGAAGAATTTTCTAGGGACAATATTAATTTAGAAAAATAAATTGATTTTTACTTTTAGAAAAGGATATATATTTGAAAGTGAAATACTTCACTTTTAAGACTGTTTGATGGTTGATTAGCCAATGAATATTGGAAGATTTTATACTCATATATATGGAGCCGCTCAGCTTCAATATGGTGACGCCAAATAAGACATCTATCCAAGTGGATGCCAAGGTATGTGTCATGATCAGACTGTAGGATGTTGACATTGTTTAGTATCACTGTTGGGCAGTTTTTTTCGCCGTACTTTACCCTGAACAATATATCAGAAAGGTAGAACTTTAGTATAGCATGTGTACTAGACCCTGTCAAAAACTGGGGCAACATCCAGGAAGATAGACAAACAGTACTTTTTCTGTTCAAAGGCTTTTATAACCTCGCCAGTTAATCGATTTACTTGCACGATTGTACCATGGTTCTCACGGAAATCATATTGGTGGTCTAGGATAATGTACCGACTGTTCAAAAATGGCATTAATTTTTTTTGGAATGCTTTTTCTGTAGGATGATGCTAACGCCAAAACCTTCCCTGACTTCGGTAGCATTATTATTTGGAAGATTTTCCAATATTTTGGGAAAACTCCAAGAGACAAGATCCATTAAATAGTAAAGTAAGTACAATAATTGCCACAGTTTGCTAGGTTTCCAATCATTGAAGGTATGTATAATCAAATCATATCCTGGTGACTTTATGACTTTCTGAACATTTTCGTGTCTTATTACGAAAGTATCAGAGTCTATTGGAATACTTAATTGTTCCAGTACAAAATCATTTGTTTGGAGGTTAGGTTGAAATACACTAGTTAAGTGTTCTGCAAAAACAATGGCCTTATCCTTTGCATCAGCTTTTCTTATTGGACTTGATTGAATAATACTTCATATTATACATGAAATATAATATGATATTACGAAAAAAGTAGCTACGAATTTTTTTTCGTAAAGTTAAGCCTGGAATTTTTTCAGTGTAAAACATATGGCAGCCATTCATTCAGACACCTCTTTGAATATAAATGAAGATCATTATGAATGATAAGGATACGTTTTACGTTTAACTTAAATGTACTCCATTTTAGAAACCTTATAGAGGAAAACAACAAATCATCTTCTGTCATTGTCCCCTTTTTGATGAATTAACACAGAATGAGTTTGGTCTTCGAATACTCATAGATAAAGCCTATTTGTCTGAAGGCGATTTGGGCAACATCTACGCATTTATTAGAACAACGAATTAGCTTGAAGGCAAAGTTGACAAGTTGAATTAGGAATAATTAGTGCGATCAGAAAACGGTATCACAAAGGGTCCCTATGGTTGGACCCAAGTAAACTATGTTAGTTATATGTCGCAGTTATGCCAAAATGTCTAGAATTTACTTTACGTTTGTAAATTCTAGACACGTTTGTAAATTCTAGACACAAATAACAAACCAAATACCGTTCGAGTCCAAATTTGAAATTTCGACTTGACACAAATACTTACTTAAATCAGTATTAACTGATTCCCTCTACCTAAACTGAACGATTATTTTATTATTATTTTTTTTTTTTTGTAAATTCCAATTATTTTGCTTTTAGGTTCTACATTTCTTCTTTGCCTCAAGTTTATTGAACCTTTTAACTCCGTACCATCATCATTAATTCTACTAAATGATGTGTACGATTTATTTTTTGTTATAATATTTCTACAATTAATCTATTGTACTATTCAGACAGATTATGTATAAAATACATTTAATATATAGCTAATGTGAAGTGTTGAAAATCGTATTAATTTTGGCAAATATTTAGTTGACCCAAACATTATTCTCATTTGTAGTTCAATTTATTTGTGTGTGTTTTCCATTGAAATACCACATATTAGTGCGTGAGGCAAAAGAGAATAAAACAGTTTTATGTGTTATTTTGGAAATAATAAATATTATTAACAATGAACTTGGCATTGGAAAAAATTAGATTATTTTCTCACTCAATTAATTGCGCAACAAATAAATCATTAATTTGTATTTTAAAAAAGGGGATGAAAATAAAAGAACAACAAGTAATAAAATGTGTTGTAAAAAAAGAAAACTAATGTATAATGAAAGGTTTTATATTAAAAATATCTTATAAATCTTTCATCGGATTTATTAAAATAAAGAAAATTTTATATAAATTTAAATTTCTTTAATTATGACATAATTTTTTATTGCTATTTCCTTATTTTATATATTTTAATTAAATTCTTCTAATATATCTTAAAATTTGCTTGAGTAGTTTCCACAAACTCATTTAATGTCACCATAACCTTGAAATTTTCTAAAGGCCACTCAGTCCCATTATTAAACTAAATTATGAATTGTTTTTGTTTAATCACCTGGTTGCGCTCAAATTTGTTTAAACTTTTATTTTTTAATATATTTTTGTTTATTTTATAAAAAAATTTTAAGTGTAGTAATTACACATTAGGCCTAGACAAAGCCACAGTCATTAAAATAATTGTCTACATGCGTAGCTATGTAAAGGGGAAACAATAGATTCAAATTACGCCTATTTTCAACATTTTAAAAAATATCAAACAAACATTAATTTAATAAAATAAAACCTAGACATTGCATTTAAAGAATTGATTTCCTGAAAAGAAACTTTTGTAGTTATGGTTCAAAGTTTAGTGATGTTTAGATGCTTTGATCTCGATAGTATTTTTTTGTGGGAACGTGTTTGAAATTAATGTCTATATATCTATAGTCTTTCCCTAGAAGTGTCATTTTGGTGATTTTCTATACCTTGATATTATGATATTTTGAGCTAAAGATCCATTTTTCAGATTTTACCGAACACAATATAAACTCTCAATCTGTTAGCTCAGAATATTGTAAGTCCATTGAAATAATTATTTGTAAAGTTACTTTGGGAATCTCGAACTGGTTGGTCGATTAAACTCTTTGCTGTTGAACAGTTTGACTTGACAAGTGATGGCTGTTTTCTTCGGTATTTGAGAAATCTACTAATTAGAGGATTCCGTCGAATATAGGCGGACTCTTCTACTTAGTAATTGTCCCGTTAGTTTTACTGAAAAACTACACAGTGCTCAAAATATTAGATTGAACTCTTTAGCAAGTTTTTTATGTGGTATGTGTCTGATCTTTGAAAGAGACACAAAAGTGGTGATCGACCAAATTAGCAACCTAGTAGATCACTAGGATTTATATTCAAACGATGGAATGACTCTCGGAACATAAAATTTCTCTACTCAAAGGTATGGAAGGAAAAAGAGCAGACAAGATTGGTATGGGGTCGTGCTAGTAGAGACGATTTCAGCGCTCTTAAGACTCAATGTTTCTTTTTAATGCACAAAGCCATGAGATATAATCCTGCTTCAGATGTTCAAGGGAGGTGTAAATACTAAGGCATACATCGGCCTAGAATAAAAAATATGTTCCCCGTCTGGTTTTGTGTGAGTGAGTATACGTATGTGTAAATGAAAGAGTCAATGAGAGCTCATTTGTGAGCATCATTGCGTTTCTAGGGACTTAGGAATCAAAAGCTCTTGATGTTAATGGAAGATGTAAATATTAAGGAATCAGATGCTTTTGATATTTTGGGCAGACAATGTGATGTCTCCGGGATAAAGACACAATATTGCATTTTAATGCAGAAAGCCATAAGACAATGTTGCTTCAAACGTTCAAGGGAGATGTAAATACTAAGGCATACATCAGAAGAGAGTAAAAACTATGTTCCTAGACTGGTTTTGGTTAGTGTTATTCATGTGCGAGCACACGTATGCGTAAAAGAAAAAGTACAAGAGCTCTTGATGTTAATAGGAGATGTAAATATTAAGGAATCAGATGCTCTTGTTATTTTTGGCAGACAATGCGATGGCCCCGGGATAAAATACTTTTCATGTAACTAAAGAAACATTCATGTCTCTCGATTCCTTAAAACAGTTTAATAGGGTATTTCAGCGGTGCTTCACGGAGGAACTGAAGCGCTGAAATGTGGGATATGCTTCACTTATGAGCGATGTATTAGAGTTATAATTAGTTCATTAGTCTTATTTTCCCCAAAAAAGGTCTTTCTAGTGACATACGATGCAAATAGATCTAAATACAGTGACCTGTATAAGGGTTCACATGCTGAGTACTGGTCCAAGAAAAAAAGAGCAGGAATGTGTCTTAAATTCTGATTCTAATTTTTACTGTTTCATTTTTCGAACTTTAATTTTAATATTTTATAATTGAACAATTTAACACTACTTAATCTATGTAAAAGAGTTCGTAAAATTATCAATAAGTTAATGAACGCCAACATTTGACCAGATAAATGATAAATTTGTTACAAACTTGATTACAAGATAATAAAAAAAAAATCGTTCAAAAAAACATTACAAAAACAGCTAACAAACATATGAAAAACTCTCAAATTAATAACACCCCAGAGCCCCAAAACTAAGTAACACTTGAGTCGAGCAAAGAACCATCATCATTAATTTAAAACCATAAATTGGCATGTTTGGTTGGTTGGTTGGTTACCAACCGATTGGCTGACTAAAAAACAACCGCCAACTATAACCATAACAACAATATTAAATAGAGATTTATTTTCTACACAATCATCTATGATCATTAACATGATCATTTTTAGCATTAATATAGAATTTATGCGAAACTCTAGAAGACTACAAGACAATTTAATGTTCAGTAGGCAGCATTATGTTTTTTTTTTTTTTTTTATTTTAAGAAAAATTGTTATTTGATTAATTGAATTATTAAATTTATGTTATAATAATCATTTTTATTGTTATGGTTGTTGTTGTTTTTTTTATTATATCTTATCATCATCATTAGATCGCCATTGGCATTAAAACTTTAAGAAGAACTTTTTAACATTTTTGTTTTAGCAATATTATTGAAAATTTGTAAAAGTCACGCTATCAATTTGTAATTTTTTAATAATTTTCTTAAGGCTTTTAACTTTATTTTAAATGCCTACAAAGCCGAAAAGCTTTGAAAGTGTTAAAGTGCGTGTTGTAATCCACCGACCAAAAATGAGCATTTAAACGATAGTTTTTCCTTAAGTAGTTTTTATTAGTTGAAATTTATGTTTTTATATTATCAATCAATTGGAAATAAAAATTCATGTAAAACGAAATATTTAGTTTTTTAAATTCCTTATTATGAAGAGGCGGATGACTATTGTTCGATAGCTGCAAAGAGGTTAGATAAGTATCGAAATTGATACAATCCGTTGTCAAAAGTGTTCTTACCAGGTTTGTTAACATTTAGACAACGTATGTTTATAAAGTTTAAATAACACCTTGTTATCATTTTGACAACCACTGTTGTATTTGTGACAACGCATTTTGATTAGGTTTGTGTCATTTCAGCAATATAACGTTGTCATTCCGAGTTTTTTTTATATTAAACGATTTTATTAAAATACTTTATAAAATTGACTGACAGTTTTGCATACATTTTCTACTAGCTATACCCAGTGTGCTTTGCTGCCCTAAAAGCAATATAAATAAAAAAATTTTATGGAACGTGCCAAGGCCCCCATTGAAAGTCAGCCCGTTATTCTCTGAATGTTCACATGAATGTTAAAGTTCTTTATATAAAATATGAAGATTCTAGCTCTAATAGTTTCTCAGATATACGAATTTTTCGTTTTAATTTATATCGCCCAGCAAAAAAAGAACTTCCAAAGAAGCGATGGGAGTACTGAAAAAGACCTGAAGAAGTGATGATTTTAACACAGGCATGTCATAGGAGGGATGTCCTTTTTATTTGATTCCAAATTCACTACATCTCAAGTCATTCTCAAGAATTAATTTTAATGCTCTTTTTGGAAACTATTCGGAAGTAAAATTGTACTATTATAGAATACAACTAATTTGACTTAAATAGTATTAACATTATTTAGGGTAATAGACACATTTAATACAAAAGCCCAAATATAACATTTTTTATCCCATAAAAATGAAAGAACAAAAAATGTATCTTCAACATCTTTGGAAGTTTTTATAAATCACTTCCTCAGAAGGTAAAAATATATTAGTGGAACTTTTGAAGTGCTGATAAATGTTATTCTTTTGGAAGTACTTCGTTCTATTTTTGCTGGGAAGTTTTTCGTGCAAAATTTGAAGAATCTAGTTCTATTAGTTTCCCAGATAAACGAAATTTTGTATTTAATTTGTATGGGAGGTGCCAAGTCCCCATTGAAGGTCCGCTCGTTATTCTAAAAATGTTTACATGGGTGTAAGAATTCTTCTTGTAAAATTTTAAGATTTTAGCTCTAATAGTTTTTTAGATATACGAATTTTTCTATTTAATGCATATGAGGCTTCCAAGATGAAAGCCCTCCCTTTTTGCTAAAAAATGTTGATGGATATTAAAGTTCTTCGAGCAAAATTTGAAGAATTTAGTTCTATTAGTTTCCCAGATAAACGAATTTTTGTATTTAATTCATATGGGAGCGGCACCTCTCATTGGAAGTCCCCCAATTTAATACCCAAAATGTTTACATGAATGTTATAGTTCTTCGTGCAAAATATTCAGATTCTAACTGTAATAGTTAACGAATAAACGAATCTTTATATTTAATTTATATGGGAGGTACCACGCCCCTGCTGCTAGTCCGCAGTACTTTTTGTCGTAAATAATCATATTGATTAGTATCAAGTGGCTCTGACAAAATTTGAGGACTCTGTTATATTATCTCAGATATACTGATTTAATATTTTCTTAATATGGGCATAGCTCCCCGTCCACTTGAAATTTAAAAAATAATATGTATGTGTATAGATATAAAAAGTGGGCGTGTCCTTATTTTAACTACGCCTACTTATTTGAAGCATCTTGATGTTGTGGGACTAGTTTCAGTTTGTCTATTTTTAAGTTATTGCTTGATACTCAAGAATACCACAGTTAGCCTTAAAATATGAAGTGGGCATGTTATAACCGCCCCTTTATTAATGGGGTTGTTCTAACACTTATGATGAATATATGGGTTCGAAATAGGACATCAATTCTTAATATGAGTTGGAACTGTTGTTTGTTGACATTCGTTTAATAAGATCTTAAATCGCATATTTGTCGAAAAAACTTGACAATATTTATAACGTGAGCAATCTAAAATTTAAACTGATATATATTAAAACTTGACCTTAAAGTATTCTCTTAATGTTTATAACTTTATTTCTAATAAGAATCAACACTCTAGCTTCACGTAAAGGAGTTAGTTATACTGCTATGTATTTTTCAAACTAAACACACTTTTAGATACTACAAATACAAGACAATTTTCTTTGAGTTGTCGCTTAGACGTCATAGTTGCTGTTGAGTTGGTTGGTAAAAAAAAAACATTAAAATGCCACAAGGAGAAAATGAAGATACAAACCTTACATTATTACGTGACGCTGAAAGATTATAGTATGTATGAACATATTTCTTTTTTCTTTGCAACAGCAACAACATAACACAACGATGTTGCTATATTATGTTGCTCATACCTCTTAGCGATGTTGTGTCTTTAGATTAAACAGCCAAGTAGTAGTGAAGTTTCAACAGGGTTAAGAGGTAGTGTGGGGAGGCAAGAAGGTCTTTCATATGACTGGAAAATCTAATAGAGAAACAACAAATAGATGGATGGGATGTTTGGCTATAGAGAACATAAATGCGTACGTGAAGCTATTTTCATGAGCATTTCAACAATCATGACTACAGACTAGAAATGTTTTCTTTATCAATGTATATGTTGCAAGTAGATGAAGATGCTGCTTGTGTTTTTAAAGTCAAGCCAACAGCTTGTTTGTTGGTTTCATTTCTTTTAGCTTTTAGTTGTTAAAGATGGTTGTGGAACCACGAACATCTTAAACAACCAGGAAGGGATCAAAATACAGGGAGTTGTTGCTGTTGTTAATGTCTTCTATGGCTTTCTATACATTCAGAGACTGCTTTAAGGTATATTTCAGATTTGTTTTTTTTTCTTCTAATTTTCTTAGTTTTGTTATATTTGGTTTCCTGTTAAGATTGGCATATGTTGAAATAGGATTTTTACTTCGTTTTTTTTGCTCTTATTATCTTTGTGGCAAGTGTTGTAAGCAGCTTCTTAGTTTTCTTTGCTGCAAACAGTGTCTAATAATAATTCTGTACCGAAGGGTAAGAGCAAAATTACTTGTATAAAGTCAAGTAGACATCCATGAGAATTAGTTCGACTGGTGTTTTTTCTTGTATTTTTTTAAGCCATTTATTTGTTGTCAACACTCTTGTTTGTAGTATGTTGCCAAATTTGTTATTGGTTTAATACTTATTAAAGCACCAACCTCAACATCTCAGTTTTATGTCTGCACGTTTTTGCAACATGTCAATTTTTTAAGGGTCTTTTAAAATTAATATAGATTGTTTTGTTGGTATGGCAAAAAAGTCTTTTCACAGTAGAAAATTTATTATATTAACTACACTGAACATTTTCATAACTACTTTTTTCGTAATATTAACGAAAATTTGGTATCAAATCAAAATACGTAATTTAAGTTAAATATTTCGTAAAATAAACGATTTTTTTGTCTAAAACTATTTTGCCTTATACTAAAATATTTCGTAAAATTTCGTATACTATATTACGAAACAATTTCGTCATGCAAAACCGCAAAGTATTTCGTGCAATGTACGACTTTTTTCGTATTTATTAGCCAAAGATTATTTTCAGTGTAGCTAAAAATTTAACCGCAAAAAGTAATGAAATTGTATTCTTTTCCCCCTCACCAATACTTTTATGTAGTTCATCTTATAAAACTTGAACATAAATCTTAATAGAGTTGTTAGCTTATAGTGTTAACTAGGTGAAGTATACTTTAGGGGGCTTGTCTGTTAATAAATGTTAAAGAATACTTTTAAGGTTAATTAAATGATGTTAAATGTTTTTGGGGTTCTTTTCAACACTATGTTCATATAGACATGAATAATTTAAGGATAATATAAATGTTTAAAGTTTTAATATATTTTTTTCTGTTTCAAATTTGTTTGTATAGGAGAAATGAGATTTAAATCTATTAGTTACTTTGCGATAAACATTCGAGCCATAAAATCAATTAGCTTCCACAGGTTGATTTCGGGAAAAGTGAATTATATATTTACAATTCCCATATAAATATTTGAATTGATTTGTTACTGAATATTTCTTTAGAAATTTTAATAGCTTTTCAAAAAGCCCCTAAAACTCCACTATATTTGTTTAACATTTTAAGTTAATATCCTCACTTGAAAATCATATTTATATAAATCTTTGTAATACATTATGGTTCATTAGCACTTGAAATATTTACTTTAAACTGCTTTTTTTTGCACAAAAAATAGCCTACAGAAAAAACAAATTTAACAGAAAAAAATAAACTTTTTATAAAATTTGTCAACATTTTACTTTTTTTCTGCTGACTCACTTTATATACTTTTGCAACATCAAAATTGCCTTTAACAAACACTTTCAAACTGAATTAAAATGAAAAAACTTGTATAAATATTTACTTTAACAATTTCATAAAAAAACACACAAACTTGATAAAAAATAAAAAAAAACAAGAAGAAAATATTGAAGAATAAAACTTCAATATAAATAAACTATTTAATAAGATTTAAAGAAAAACAACATATTGTAGAAAATGCTACATTCCACTACATATGGGAGTGTAAAAATGTATTAGGGGTATAAATAAGTTAAGGGACTGTGACATTTTAAAATTTATATATCACCTATTAAGGGCTTATAATGTCAAAAAGAGACTCTTTACAAACTTGATAGTGAAAAGTCTAATGACTACTTTTTTAAGCTGTTTATCAAAAAGTCATTACTTCTATGTAAGGAAAATAGTAAGTAGTAGTCATTGATCTGTTATTTACCCGTTGAGCACTTATTGTACACAGATTTTTTAAATTTACTTTATACATATTTTGTTCCAAATTTCTTTTATTACCCCCAATACTTGTTTTCCTTTTCGTAGTATGTGTTAGATTTAACTCCTTTAAATATTGACTATAGTTTTTTAAGTAGTTTTATTTTTATGCTCTCTCTGGAAAAAATAATAATAAAAGAAAAAACTAAAAAAGTTTTTAAACATTCTCGGTCAATTTAATTTTAAATAATATTGAAATAGAAATGTGTTTATCTTTTAAAGAGCTAATATTAAATGTATGATATACACTAGATGTGTATGTGTGTATATGGATTGTAAAAATATGTTGTATATATTAGGGTGTACTTTTTATTTGTACATATATTTTTTGAGAATCTAAAATTTGAATTACTGCTTTTCTGTAGAATAAAAGGCTTGACAACAAAGTCTACGGAGTGGTTTTGTGTTAAAACTGGGAAAAGGGACGTTAGAAACTGCCAGTTTTTCCGTTGCCACATCTTAATGGGTGGAGTTGCAAAATATCTATATCAGGGTTCTAAATGCCCAAGCGAGATCGTCGAAGTATGCTACATACAGCTATCTACACATGTAGGAAGGTCGTTATTCCAAATATTTTTTGATACTGTTATCAAGTTATTATAGCGCTTGTCTGGTGCAAGGAATTCGACACATCCCCATATTGTAGCCTTATTGAGAAAGCTATGCGCATTTGTTATCTGGAGCGTTACGGATTAAACCTTCACGAGCTCTCTCTTTGCTGCAACACTAGCTACTTGTCGACATACATTCAAGCAACTGGTCCTGAATTCTTCGGATGAATGAGGCACGAGCAATAAAGAATGACTCACTCGTTGTTTATTCGGTAGGATCCAAATCTACTTGACCAATGCAGCGTTCTACAGGCTTAGATTACAGTCATAAGGTCGGTAAACTGAATGAGGTACTATTGCTGGAAATATCCGAAATAGCACTGACATCAAACCTCCTATTAAATCCTTCTCTGTTATATACTCGACATCCAGACATAAACGTCGAATATCTCTTACCAGGAGTTGTTCTGAATGCCGTGTCACTTCTGGTAACGTAATAGCTGATTTCGATCTTAGGGTCATTGACAGATATGTAGTCGAAATCCCGCTCATATATTATAAAACAGTCCTACATCATGTTTACCTGTTCGAGAGTAAGGTTGATTTACGTCAACAATAACACGTCAAAAAGTCCTATCAAGCAGATTTCAAGGGGTAATGATTACATTTTCAATTACAATTATATTTCAATTAACTGTAATTGAAGCTTTTCAAATTACTTATAAGTGTAATTGAAGTTTTTCCAATTACAATTTCTTGTAATTGGAGAATTTACAATTGCTTGTAATTGTGCAAATAATTGTAAGTGGTTATTACAAAATTACACATTATAAGTAATTGTATTTGACCATGTAATGAATTACTTTATGTAATCATTACAAAGCCTGCTATCAAGCTTTCTCGAAGTGGGTGCACATGGTAAGAAATTGAATGTGTGGGAGTTTTAACAATGACGACGAAGATAAAACTTTAGAACCTTTGTCTGGTATCACTTAACGAATCTCTCTCGAATTGATGTTCTAGGACAGGAACTCAATTGTCTTAACGATGGGAGGAGGTATGATCCATTTCGGCTATCAAAATGGTATTTACCAAATGAGTCAGCTTTCTTTTTGACTAATTGCCTCTTTAACCTAACCGAATAGAAGCTATAATGCATATTATCATTGTATAGTAGTTTTTTTTTTTAATACTGCATATCTTGTTAAGTATTTCTCACTGGCTAATCCAAGTCCGTTTCGGGCTTCTTAACGTTCCATTTGAATATAAAGCGTTAAAATCAACCTATTAAAGTAAAAAAGAAACACCCTAATGTATAAGTATTTGTGTGTTTATGTATTAGAAAAACATCCATGGACTTTGGAACTTTCTTTCTATATTTATGTGTTCAAGTGTAGGTGTTTATTGGGTATTGGATTATAACATACATACAACACTTGAATACATACATATGTGTCAAAGTATGTTTGTAAAGGCCAAAAGCTAAGTTTACCGTCACATTCACTTTACACACACATATACTTCTCTAAAGAAACTTCTCTATAAACTAATAGAGTATACGAGAGTTCATGTCCTGAAGGAATTAGAACATGAATAGAAATATATTTTTTTTGCAGGATTTAAAATATTTTTATTTAACAGAATAAGAATTCATATTAGTTTGGATATATCTTTAAATATTTTATGATATAATTTCAAAAAAAATGTGCAATGGGGTAATCAAAATCCAGGAAAAATAGTTTGGACAAGTATAGCTGATAAACAGCAGCATATATTTAAGTAAAATATAAAATTTCTTATAATTTAAATATGTCACTATATTATGAAATGAAGATCTAATAAATCTTAAAAGAGGTTCATTACCACCCTTTTCTGCTAAATTTTTTTTTCTGTGAAAATTTCTGTTTTTTTTTTTAAATCTTCCCTTTAAATTCATTATTGAATGTAATGTCAAAATAAATTTTCTATTAGCTTCTGTACCGTATGTTTTCTCTATACATTTAATCACAACTTATAATATCCTGTTCCTGGCTATCTTAACTTCAAGAGACACAGATAACTAATATTATAAAAGCAAGCAAAACTAAAAAATTTTAAAAACACTGACAATTTCTATATGAAAAAAAGAATCACAACAGTAAATGAAATTTTAAACTTGTATAAACTTAAAAAAAAAACATTCGCACATTGTGAACTACAGGCAAATCCCGGTATAACGAATCTCACTTTAACGAAAACCCGATATAACGAACTGCCAAATTTTTAACATTAACTACCTTATATAGCGAACGTTAAAGAAGTTTTATACACGATATAACGAATAAAGAGAAAAAATAACTAAAAAAAATCCAGCTTTTGACTTTATATTGATATTGTTAGTGTCAAAAACTTGATTGAGCAATTAGAATATAATGTAAAAATGAAAGAAGTCGTTCATATTCCTAAATTTAGTTATTCTGTATATCACACCTATCGAACAAAATGCAATACACTATAATTTAAAAAGCCTATATCCGTGTGAATGTAATGAAAACTTTAGCTTGAATAAAAATTAAACCGGATACATTGAATTAATACAATTTTACACCAAAATAAATTATTTCGAGTTATTTGAAATAAAATTTGAAGTAATAATTTCATACATTAATTTGAATGGTTTTTTCCATTAAATAAAGAAATCTACAAGAAAAAATAATTCCGATATAACGAATTTTTTGATTTAACGAAAGGGCCTGACATTATATCATTCGTTATACCGGGATTTGCCTGTACAAACTTACAGAGTGAAGGAAATAAAAACAAAAAACGAGGCACGTCCTTTCGTATTACTATACACACTACTACAGTCTATACTTCATTTAACATAACCCTGCAGTTTTAAGGATGGTAAATGTTCCGTTAAAGTTTAGACTTGAATATGCTTTATTCATTTGGCTAGTAGGTTATTAGAAAACGTACACCGAAAACGTATTTAGTTACAAGCGCTGCAGGGTACTAGAACTATATAGCACATACTCATATTAATATGCATACGCTTACATAAGTTTCTATACATATGTGTGTTCTCGTACATTTATACAAGTATCAGTGTAAATCCTCGTATGTTTAGAGATGGAAAATTTGATTATAAAACGATGACTTCACACTTTGTTATAGTACTACGAGTATCTGTATGATATTGTAGATACTCATACTCTTGTAAATTTGTGTTACGAGATGAGTTAGTTATAGTAGAGATAGTTTTCAGTTTAAATATTTATTTTTTAAGGATTTCATATACTATGTATGTATTTATAAACATTAAGATAGGGCAAACAAAATATGACGTGCGTACGCTTTATTTTGTTAGTTTTTTCGTAATACTACATTATAAACATATAAATCGACAAAATAAAGTACTTATGTATCTGATTATATTCAAGTCATTATAAGAGGACTTAAAAGTAATGCAGACGGTAAGTAGTAGTCATTGAAATGTATGTGGTTATGTAAGTACAAGCCATTACCGAGTTTCTACTGGGTTGGTAAACGTTGACTTAGACCGCATAGTGGTACACTGACGCTTAAAGTCGACCATTGCCTGGGTGGGACGATTGTTTTGTGTTCTTTAATTCTTTTTGTTTTAAGAGTCCAATATCTATCCACAGAACGAAGTTCTGCACAGTTTTGCAGATTTGCCTCTCGTGGTATCAAACTGTCATTGTTTGTATACCGAAATAAGGTTCTTTTCCATAGTGCCTGATGCCAAATCGGTCCAGAAAGATACTTCGTAATAGATATTTGATTTTCGTGTCTGATGTCACAAATTATTTGCTTCTTTGGCCACAACTGCTTGCCGCACAAGATTTTCGTACTTACGTAAAATTAGAAAACGGGTTGATTAAAAAATATTTCGTATTATGCATGAAATTTTCGTAAATACTATGAAAAAACTAGTTAAGATATTTTTCGAAAAATTAAGCAAGGATTATTTTCAGTAAAACTTTCGATCTACTTATTTAGTTTATTAGTTTGATTATAATATTACTAGCATACCCTGGGTGCTTCGCTACCCTAGCCAAAATTAAATACATACAAAATTTTGTTTACTTTTATAGAAAACTAAAATTGATTAAACATTTTTTTAATGTTTCAGTCTTTTTACGTACAATATAACGTGAATAAATTGGCATTCAGGAAGAAGCTTGTATTTTTAATTTCACTCATTTAGCTTCCACATTATGGACAACTTCGAAAGCACTATTTGAAAAAAGTACTATAAAATACCTTTAATCAAATTTTATGTTTCTGTGTTCAATATTATAGACAATTCAAAAAATATAATTTGGTGAATGAAAAAGTACCAAAAGTCCCTTTCAGTAGACTCTCATTCACTAAGGTCCCTACATTTAAAATTTTATATTTCTATGTTCAATATCGTAAAAATATCAAAAAAGTACCATCGAAAAAGTACAAAAATCTCAATAAATTTTCATTTAATAAGGATCGTGTGTCATGTGTTTCAGTTAACCATTATAGAGAATCCAAAAGGTACCATTTGAAGAATGGAAAAGTACCAAAGAGTACACACTTACAGAATATTATTCAGTCAAGACAATGTATGTTAAAATTTATGTTTCTAGGTTGAATATTTTAGAAAATTCAAAAAGTTTTGAGATAAAATGTACTAAAAAGTTCTCTCTTAAAGAATGTTATTCAATGAGGACCGTATATGTTTAATAATCATGTGTTTTGAATTCATATTATAGAACATACAGAGTATCATTTGAAAAAAGAAAAAGTACCAAAAGTGGAATAAAATCCACCTTAGTGGAAAGTACTTATAAAAATAGTACAATTTTTCCCCTTTTCGCTTAGAAATATACTTTTTGAGAATTAAGTTTACAAAATGTTCCGTATTTAAATCTGTATATCACAGATACAACTCAAACGATTCAAATCGTTTGATTCAGAAAAATTGTTCCAGAAAAATTGTGCTTTCAAAAAGTACCAAACAATTTACTCGAATTTGGTCCTGTATAGGCTTTGGTACTCGAATTTCAAAGTAATATACCAATAGCGTATTTTGAGTGAGTAAATAAACTGTTTTTTCAAATTTTATAAAAATTTCCCTTTTTGGTACTTTTTCCCCAGTGAAATAGCAAAAATTGAGTTTCAATAAATATTAAAGAGTTAGTCCGTAATTTAATAGGAATACTTTAATAAATCGAAAAAGTTTTCACAATAGCTACAAAAAGTACCAAAAATACAGTTTCTCCCTTTTACACCCAAAAAGGACTGGATTTTAAAAAAGTACGAAAAAGGTGTCTCCTAATTTTGGGAGATATATTCAAAATATTTACAAAAGTGTTATTTTGTTTATTAGTTAAAAAGTTATAAAGGGCCCAAAAAGGTACCAAAATCACTTTTGTTACACATTTTCACCCCTTAAATGTACGAATTTCAAAAAAGTACCAGACACATCTGCTTATTTTATGAGTAGATACAGGTGCGTTTAAAATGTTTCTTGTATCACTAATATTAGGTAAGATAATTGAGAAAACCTGTTTTACCCGTTTTTCCCTTTTTTTACCCTTAAATGTATAAATTTTCAAAAATCTCTCCTTAGTGGATCTACATAACCAAGAGCACATCTAGGTTCTAGGTTCAGCCGTTTGGGCTGTGCGATAATGAATCAGTCAGTCAGTAACGCTACTCTTTTATATACATATATATGTAGAAGATTTCGCATACTGTAGCTATAGTTTCATTTTAATGAAATTAAAATTGTTTCACATGTGTCCTTTTTTTATGCATATTCATTTTCAACTCACGCATATACTACTGATATGTTAAAATAAGTTTGAGAGTATGTTAAGCAATGGAGGTACATACATATGATAAGAGTAAATATTTGTTTTAATTTTATTAAATATACATACACACAGTTTTTATACAGTTTTTTCACATAGAAGCACACACATACATATATATGTAAATTGCATGTATGTCGCACAGTGGTATAGGAAAAAAAAAGAGGGAAATAATTCGGTAACTTCTAAACGGTTAATCCGATTTTAATGAAATTTGGTATGCACAAAGAGGAGGTGTTGTCGAGTTTAGGTTTTGAATTTGGACCTTATAGGCCAACCAGGGGCCCGGCGGGGGGTCCTCAAATTAGGACACCTCGGCTATGTTAAATTTTTAAAACGATCCTATTTCTTCATTTGAGTTCCGATTTAAAAAAAATTTCGTATATAGAATCTCCTCATCGAGCACTATAAAAAATGTCGTCATAGCAGTAAATTATCTCTTATAGTTTAGGAGATATTCGCATTTGAAAATTAAAATTTTAAAATTTTTACCGTTCTTACTTTAGTTTTTTGATAATAGCGGGTCCAAATATTCCCGATTTTCGCCATTTCTTTTTTTATTCGCTTAACAACAAGTTTATATATCAAGCAGTGAAAGAATTATGTAAAAATCATGACTGAGTCCAAAGTTATAGGCATTTTAATTTAAAAAATTAAAAAAAGGCGATTTTTTGCCATTTTTTTGGGAAAAAAGTATCTTTTTCTTTTTAAGTTATCTAAAAAGTTTCTAAGAAGATGTATATAGAATTTATACTTTTTGAAAAGCTGACTTTACATAAAATACGATAAATGAAACAAAACCTAAAAATTTTTGATACCGAGGGGACCAGATCCATCCAAAAAAACCCTATTTTTTATATAAAATTCAATTTTGACCAAAAATTCTCAAATCGCATAGTCGATATCAAATTATAGTGACCTGTTTTATATGACCCAATATGTTCTTAATCATTTTGTAACGGGTTTCGATAACCCCGCCCCTGGTATGGATATAATAGGCAAAAAACCAAAAAATCCCATTTTTGGGATTTTTTAAAACTTTTTTGGGAATTCCGGGATTTCTAATAAGAAAATTCGAAATTTTTATTTAATTTTGGATTTTGAGTAAAAAAATCTACCTAACTGTAAAATTTCATCAAAAAATATTCATAAATAAAATTTTTATTGCAATTTGAAAAATTTGTATCTTCGCAAAAACTGAATAAAAAACATTTTTTAATTTTTTTTAAAAAAAGTATTCCGCGAATTTTTTAATTTTCAAAAATTATATACAGTTTTGAAAAATAGACAAAATTACCTTTCCATTGATATATAACATGCCTACCTAATGTTTTTTAAGTGACAAATTAATTAGGGAAAACTCAACATCTTTTAGAAAATTTGCCTAGCACTATTATTTTCATCCATAAGGTTAACTCTTAAATTTGTTACATATATGGATGAAAATAATAGTGCTAGGTAAATTTTCTAAAAGATGTTGAGTTTTCCCTAATTAATTTGTCACTTAAAAAACATTAGGTAGGCATGTTATATATCAATGGAAAGGTAATTTTGTCTATTTTTCAAAACTGTATATAATTTTTGAAAATTAAAAAATTCGCGGAATACTTTTTTTAAAAAAAATTAAAAAATGTTTTTTATTCAGTTTTTGCGAAGATACAAATTTTTCAAATTGCAATAAAAATTTTATTTATGAATATTTTTTGATGAAATTTTACAGTTAGGTAGATTTTTTTACTCAAAATCCAAAATTAAATAAAAATTTCGAATTTTCTTATTAGAAATCCCGGAATTCCCAAAAAAGTTTTAAAAAATCCCAAAAATGGGATTTTTTGGTTTTTTGCCTATTATATCCATACCAGGGGCGGGGTTATCGAAACCCGTTACAAAATGATTAAGAACTTATTGGGTCATAAAAAACAGGTCACTATAATTTGATATCGACTATGCGATTTGAGAATTTTTGCACAAAATTTAATTTTCCATAAAAAATAGGGTTTTTTTGGATGGACCTGGTCCCCTCGGTATCAAAAATTTTTAGGTTTTGTTTCATTTATCGTATTTTATGTAAAGTCAGCTTTCCAAAAAGTATAAATTCTATATACATCTTCTTAGAAACTTTTTAGATAACTTAAAAAGAAAAAGATACTTTTTTCCCAAAAAAATGACAAAAAATCGCCTTTTTTTAATTTTTTAAATTTAAATGCCTATAACTTTGGACTCAGTCATGATTTTTACATAATTCTTTCACTGCTTGGTATATAAACTTGTTGTTAAGCAAATAAAAAAAAATGGCGAAAATCGGAAATATTTGGACCTGCTATTATCAAAAAAACTAAAGTAAGGACGGTAAAAATTTTAAAATTTTAATATTCAAATGCGAATATCTCCTAAACTATAAGAGATAATTTACTGCTACGACGACATTTTTTATAGTGCTCGATGAGGAGATTCTATATACGAAATTTTTTTTAAATCGGAACTCAAATGAAGAAATAGGATCGTTTTAAAAATTTAACATAGCCGAGGTGTCCTAATTTGAGGACCCCCCGCCGGGCCCCTGGTTGGCCTATAAGGTCCAAATTCAAAACCTAAACTCGACAACACCTCCTCTTTGTGCATACCAAATTTCATTAAAATCGGATTAACCGTTTAGAAGTTACCGAATTATTTCCCTCTTTTTTTTTTCCTATACCACTGTGCAACATTTACTTATGTATAAGCAAAGGATCATTTTCTACTTTTTCAGTTTTTAATACCAAAGTGTAATCTAAACCTGAATATGTGTTCTTTTTTTTGTTAAAAATTAAAAAAATTTTAGGATAATACTTTGGTCTTTATTTTGAATAATTTTTGCTGACCTTTGTTTTGTGCTTGATATTTAAAATGTTGCATATTTTTAGGTTAGTTATTATTTTATAAATTTGATTTTTATCATTAAATTTTCTTTTTTTGTGATGTCATTGTGTCATTATAAGAAAATTATATAACTCATTATATACAGCATTAGTTCTCTGTAAAATAATTTATTTTATAAAATAAAAAAATAAATAAAAATTACTTTAACATTAATTATTATGACATGAAACGCACTAGTTTTTCTAAAACAATCTCAAACAAAATCCAAATTTAACCAACCAAAACCTATTCACTTAACCAAAAAAAAAAGACATATTTTTAAGCAAATAAACACCGTCATTTAAAACATTTAAATATAGACATCATCATTACCACCATTAACAACATCATCATTGTCTTTTCTTACCAAAAGTACGACTTGTTTCTTGTCTTGTTAGTTTTTTTGTTTGAATTTTAATCTTTTTATCTTTTAAATTCTATTGTTTTCTAGATGTCGTAGTCGAAATTCATTCAAAATGTTGACAGTTTTTTCGTACATATTATTATGAGTGATTTTTTTTCGTCATTATACACTAAGACAAGATTATTCCCCTTAAGTCTATGTAGTATGTCTTGTGTGCGTTTTAAAGGGGCTTTTTCGGTATGAACAATTTAACATAATTTGTTAACATCTTGTTGTGATGTTATTAAAGACAGAGTTTATATTTCATAATTTGTTTTTTTTTTTTTTTTTTTTTTTTTGTAAAATGATTAATATAAAAATATCAAAATAAAATATATTTTTATATACTTTGTGTTTGCATTTTATGATCTTTATAATTTCTACACTTAATGTGGTTATAAATATTTATAATTTGGTTGGAGGTTAAGAGGAAAAAGAACTGGTTTGAATTTTTAGAATGTTTGGAATAATTTACATAAAATATTTTTGTGAATCCTAACTGTATGCTTTAATTTTTATGTATAATATGTTGAATTAAGTAGGCAATTAAATTTAAATAGAAATAAATTATTTTGCAGTACCAAAGTGTTTTCTATAGAATGAAAAACTTGTGTAGTTAGAAAACATGAGTATTTCCTGGCAATTTTCTATATAAATATGTCCCCATAGTTTCCTGGATTTACTATGGGCTTTATCAAATATTTTTCACATTATTTTTCCTAAAGTTGAGTATTTAATATCTCGCCAAGTAGACTGTATCTAATGCTTCTGCGTATACCAGATGTTTCCTCCTATTAACTGCTCTATTTTTTCCAGCCCAGTTTTGAGCTGCTTCCTTAGGATGTAACCAATACACTTCCACTTGCAGTATCAGATTATAAATGCATGAACGACCATAAAGTTGTGATAGTGTTCGATCAGTTATGTATGTGCTTTATATGACATTATGAGGTTCTCCATATCTTCTCAAGAACTCTGAATGTTCTTGATTATTAATACGGCTTCTTCAACTGAACATAGTTGGTCCATATTGTTCCATGGGTTGTCTCCCATGGAAATTGTGTGGTCGCAGCAATCCTGTTTAGTATCGGTCAGCATAACAATGTATTTTATGTGTGCGAGATGTCAAATCTATAAGATTGCCCTACAGTTCCTACTTGATTCCTAACCCTTGCTCTTTCTTCAACATTTTGTCTAATCCGGAATGTTGTTGATAGATTAAGGTTTTTGTAGGTCCTAGTTTTAGCACAATTTAGTTAGTTTGAGAGGAGGATGTATTTTATATCAAATTCTAGGACCCCCATCGGACCCGTTGTGCACTCCTTTAGCAGTGTCTCCCACAATCTCCGTTCTGACAGAACACTAACTAATAACCTAGCGGAGGTACACTTTGGCATAATTTACTCTGTTACGACGTTGAGTTAAATGGCTCTTTTACTTTGTATGAGGAAAGAGTGTGTCTGGTAAGGCTGTAAAACTCTTCTTTCTGTTCGTACTCCCCTACTCCCCCCGGCGCATGTTTTCCTGATGAAAGACCCTCATCTTGGTGTATTGCAATCCCGAGAAAAAGAGGTGCTACCAGTACCTCTAGTCTGCCGGGACTATAAGCTGTTGATGTCACTTCACTCCTAGGCTAGTCCTTGGTATGATTTGACATGGGGTCTAACCAGAGAACCACATAATCTGGTACTACGGGTGGCCAGTTGAACGCAGGACTTGTCCTTTCTGGTCAGTTGGTGAAGGTTTCTTCGAGATCCACGTAGTGGCTGTGGCTTAAACCTAAATTGCGGTTAAAATACTAATGGAGGGTGAAATCTATATTTCGGGATAAGTTCGGTGCTGTTGCCCAATGACAGCATTTACCCAACAGAGGGGTGAATGTGGGACTAAGCGTTGGAAATGAGTTGGTGTTAATTGTATTTGATACAAGATGAATGTAGGGGTATACGGGCCTTTCCAATCCATATACCTGGAGTAAGTGTGTTGGATGTAGTTCTCTATTGAGTGTGTTGGCTAAATGAGAAGTGTGCTGTGGGTTGAATACCAGAACTACCACAATGAAGGTATCCAGGTATGTTTAGAGTAAACTCTCTTCATACCAGAACTACCACAATGTGTCACTGTGAATAAGAACAAAGTCTCGGCTTATTTGATGGATTCCTGCTTCGGTCTACCGAATACGTCTCTAGGTGCTGTTGCCGCCTCAACAGAGGCCATTCCATCTGAGTGATTGTAAACGAAAGTGATGTTTTGCATCTCGGAAATTAAACAACGCGGCAGTAATGGTCAGAGATGAGATAGCTCGAGCACTTGAGCAAAGTGCATGTATACTGGACCGGAAATTCTGTATACATAAATTGCCACCTGCGTGTAAAAAGCACAATGGGGCGTTGGTAAGTCGTTGCAAAAGCTCACCCAGTGGTTGAAAAAGACCACCTTCACGTAAAGCACTTCGAATGTCGTCCTCCACTACATCGTTTGCAGCGCAGTATAGGATAACTTTTGTGTTCCTCGCGCTTGTTTGAAATCTGGCCGATTGTTTTTTTTTTTTTGCAAAATTTTTCCATAGAAAAAATAACAACATTTTTGTAAACATAAATATTTTCTAGAGAAATACTTTCTATAATTTTTCATACTTCAGGAAAGCTGTGTTATGAAGAATATATCAAAGAAAGAAGTAGTTTCAGCCATATTGTAAAACAATTTTCCAAATAATCCTCATTGCGTTTGACTATTCAAACATGGAAAATCAAGATTTCTACAAATGTTTAGGAAGAATTTCTTTTAAACGCAAATAAATAACTTCTACACAGACTGTAGAAAAAACAAACAGTTAAAACTGCCTTTTAAAAAGTATTTTTTACATGTGGCGGAATTGAAAAAAAGCATGGTCATTGACCTAGAATATAAGAAAACCAAAGAAAATTATGTTGCAAATTCTGTTCATGCAACATGTTAAGAGAAAAGAGCGAAAAGAAAAAAATCTAAAAACATGAATGACTACCTCTCTAACTCTTTTAAGTTCTTGCAAATTGGACAGGTAAGAATGTTTGTGCTTAGTTGATGCAATTTAACTGTGTTAGAAATGTAGGAAAAAATAAATGTTAGAAAAATAATAAAACCAAAAAGAAAAGAAAAGAAAATGTGATTATGCTAGAAAAACTGGCTTGCATTAAGGGGAGAAAATCACGAAGAGTAGAAATGTTTTTTTTATTAGATTTTTGTTGCTTAGTTTTTCTTTCCAGAAAATGTTGTTTAATTGTGTTGTGATTGATGATGCATGTTTCATAAACAATTTTTTGCAACAGGAAGTAAAAGTAGACAATTTAAAGAAACATTTTAAAATAAATAATAATAAATAAAAAAAGAAAATATTAACCCTGGTTATTAACAATTATAATGATTTATTGATTTTATTTGTGCTCAAAAATACTGAAAATATATAATAATTCTGAAACAAATTACACACACTCACAAAAATTTAATTGCATATTTGTTGGATTATTAATATTTACAAAATTATAGTCTATATTTAGGCGTTGGCGTTATAAACACTATAGTTATTACATTTATATTCTTTTTATACTCTACATCACCATCCCTTGCCGCCCTCTCTCTCATTTTAATGGCATGACATGATATTAAAATAGAACGTTGAAATAAAATGTGGAAATTGTTCATCCTAGTGCTATGGCAAATATTTTTTTTATTAAATTAAAATACACTATGGCGCCATTTAGCTGCGAGTGTGGAAAAGCAACAGAAAGAAGAAAAAAATTAAATATATAATAATGTTTTATCAACACAACATTTTTAATATCATTTTTACATTGTTAACAATTAATCTCTTGTGTCAGACTCACAAACTCACATTTACATACTTATGTATGTACGTACGTCTTTCCTCGCAGTTCTGGAAGTAGTCAATCTATCTCTTCTATTCCAAAATGTTAACTTTATTTGATTTCTTGTTGTTCTGAAAGGAAGTCAATCGCCACTTTACTGTTCCTAGGTAACACAACTAGAAGCAACCTATTACAATTAACCATTTCCGCTGGATAATATTACATAAACCCACCCCGAACTGCAGGATTTTGTAGTGGCATACATAGCCTAGCAATTATACAAATACATTTACACATCAGTTAACACACTCAACACTCACACTTGCAATATCCATGACAACTAAGGCCCACATAAAAGTGGCAAGAAACCCGTAGACTATGAAACCATCTTTTCACATCATGAAGATGAACTCGTAGCCATCTCACAATGTCGTTGTCGTCATATAGTCATTATTACTTAAACTTTAATAGTAAATGTTTCCCCACTTCTCTGTGTATGATTTTTTTATTTGTATTTAATATTTTTTTACAAAACACACCACAATATTCAACATTTTAGCCATATGGTGGCAAAGTAATGATAATAAACTCCTAAAAATATACTATAAAAATTTTCTATCTATGATTAAACATTAAAAAAAAGAAAGAAAAAACGAAGACCAGCGAGGGGGAATGATGATGATGTTGGATACAAGTGTGAAGACGACAAATGTAAAAGCAACAGTTTGTTGTTGGTTAAGTAAGCAACAGTCCGAGAACCTGATGACAGACAGCCAGAACATTTGATATAGGGGGGAGGGGTGTTGTAAAAAATAAATGGCGTCTAAAGGAAAACACTTTTACACCAACACAGTTATACTAAAACATATGAAGAACAGTTTCAATATGGAATCAAGGAAACTAGAGTATTACTTTTATGTGTGTGTGTGTTTGTGTGTGTGAGTATGTGCGTTGTTATGCATAGCAGTGTTGTCTAGTGTGTTGGTGTTTATGAGTTGAAAACTGACGACATTCTGACGCGTGTATAGAATAAAAAATTAGATTCGCATACACATTCTCCCGCTCTAATGTTTCTTCTAGAAATTCATATGCACGTACACATACGCAAAACAACACTTTTTTTTATTTGTCATTTTTGTTTTTATACATTCACTCCACACTTTAAACTACAAGATTGCTGCATACTTTAAGGGATAAGGGTTTTGAAAGACGGAAATTTATACTCCCACTCATTTGATTTTTTTTATAAACTTATTCATTTATTAAAATTTGTATGCCTTAAGGACAAAAAATACACTTAATCTACCACTTTCATTTAATAGTGGAAGTTTAAGGTTTTTTCTAAATTCTCCATTTCTCTTTTATATTTTTTTCTCATTAAATGTTTTGTCGTATATGGACTAAGGAATAAATATCTTTATAGATTTAACCCCCTTTTCACGTTTCTTTTAGATACTTATAGTTGGCGATAAATGTTCTATGTTTGTCATAAATGTTATGGTTAGATTATGCATGTATCCATTCGTAGAAACCATTCGTCCTATTCTGTATAGCTGTGTTAGTATACTTACATAGAGGGAAAAAGAAATATACACGCCTGGTACCAAATTGACACCAAACTGTTTATAATTTTTCAATAACATCCGTTGTCAAAGTATATACATACGTACGACAACACTACATATGTAATGTTGACAACAATTCGTTGTCGAAATCTTATTTTTGTACACATCCGTTGTCTAATCGTCAACACACGTGGTAAGCTCACTATTGACAAACAATCCATTGCCAATAGAGAGCTTACCTCGTTTGATAACATTAGACAAAGGATGTGTATAAAATTTAGATTTGGACAACGAATTGTTGCAATGTGTTTTTGTTCGTATGTATATCTTTGACAACGGATGTTAATGAAAAATTATAAACACTTTCTTTTCCTTTTCTTTTTCGGAGGCTTCTCGTCCGGCTTTCATTGGTGTTTCCCTATAGAATTGTTCTATTCCAAGTGGTCGTATTCGCCCCTTATTCCGTCGAAAAGTTTGGCATTCGTCAGGTTAAAATGTCCAATCTTCCTCCCCTTTATTACGAGTACATTCGCTTATTCACGGCCTGGAACTCATATAATGCAAAGCTTACCACTGAAAGTGTATTAAGTCATGACTCTTTAACAATCCAAGATGGTCTTCGATTTGACCTTATCGGCTGATATTGCCCTAACATCAAGCCAATCAATTTTATACATTTCCTGATGCCAAGTTTCTTATGAAAGCTGTTGCTGTGATTAGGCAGATGTTAATATATCTCGATTTCCGGGCATTCAATGCAGATGTCCAAACCCTTTGTGTCTTCCAATTTAGAGCCATCTGTTTAATAACAGATTCTTGGAGGATTTTTTATAGAAAACTTATAAAGATCAATTTTTAAAAAACTATAAAACCACACCTAATGGGTTAATTACAGTTTTTCCACATACACACACATATTTTAATGTTTCCTTTTTTCCTGTAGTTCTTTATTTTTTACACACTTGTTGTGTCTTCTTTCATTTTACCATCATCGTTTTTTATGGCCATTTTCCTCAACTGTTGAATAGATGGATTGTATAGTAAATGTAAAGCATATCCTTAGGCTATTCAAAGCAAAGGCATATTGAATTTAAAAAGTAATTTATTTGAAGTGAAGTAATACATAAAAGTGTTGTTTACACTTTAGATTTTCATGACGTCCATACATACGAACATTTCATTTACTCATTTGCTTGCTTTCTTGTACGCCACAAAGTATGCTTTATAAAATAACATTCATTTATCTCGGCAACTAATTTAATATTTTCTACCACAATACCGTCGAGATGTTGTATGTATGTAAGTGTGAATATAATAACTTTAGTTGGTTACTTATTTACTAGTTTGGATCAGCTGAAGGTAGTGGCAACATTAACATCATTGCCAGGGACAAACCTAAATGAAGTATAAAATTAATTTATCTTATTTAGTGTGGAAGATGCTTATTTTCTCTTTTTGGTGGGTTGGGAGTAGTTGGGAGCTAGACTTGTTTGGTTTCTTAAGAAAGTAGAAATTATAAAAAAATAATTAGTTTTTAATGAAAAATTCTTCTTATGTAGTATAGAAATTCAATCAAATTGTAATTAGTTGAGTATTTTATAGAGGGGTTTTCTTTTTATTAGTCCCACTAGGGGAATGTTTATTATTGTTGCTATTTTGAAATTTAAAGGAAAATAGAATCCTAAAGGTTGAGTATAAAAGTATAAAAAAGATGGTTTATGGTAGAATATAAATTTCTTATTGAATCCCCTGTAATGTGATTCATAACAAAACATTCATTATTGTCTATTTCTCTTATCAAATGTTAAAGAAGCGACTTATTGTCTTCTTAAATTAGTAACACAACAATGATTTCCCATAACAAATTATCAGAAATTTGTTAAAATACTTCAATATTTATTTGTCATTATTATATTTTATTTTCTTCTAACATTTATTACTCAAAATGTATTTCTCATGAACTAAGCCTCTTTATAATAACAACAAATAGCTTAAATTGTTTATAAAACAATAGAAAAAATATTACAACCACAACGATATGTTTTGTTGGTTTTGTGTACTTATAGCAACAAAAGAAATAAAAGATTTGTCTACAAAATTTTGAAGAAAAAAAAAGTTTCATTTCGTAGCATTGAACTTGGCCTGTTAAATACACAAGTTTGTTTGCAAGAAAATGAGGTGAAAATCTTAGATTTATGTCGTTTCATGTATGGGAAAGTAAATTTTCTTGAAACAATAGATTTGTGTCATAATTTTGTGTAATTATGGCACATTTGTTGTTAAACAAAAGACAATAGAGAATGATTAATTTGGTATTTTGTTGTTTGTTGGTTTTTTCAGTTAAGAAGTATTTTAAGGTTAAATTTATGAGATTGTCGTGAAGAGCAACAAAAATCTATTGAAAGACATATAATTTAGGCTTAAGGAGTGAACCAGAAAAAACTGTCAAAAGAACGTTTTAAAATTTAAAACTATAGTAAAACTCATTTAAAAATATCTATATTTTCAAAATTTCTGATCCGATTTTTATAAAAAAATTGACACAAGTAGTGATGAGTATGGAGATTTCAAACACATTTCAAATCATTACTAAAGTTTCTAAAAATACGTAAATTTATTTAAATATTGTAAAAATTCTTTAAAAATTTAGGTATTGGCATATTCTGGAAATTTCAGAAATTCTCTCATTAAAAATGTTATAGTTGCTTTCCCTGCATTTTTGGATGGGGTGGCACACTGACGCTTAAATTCGGTCATGGGACACTTTTCATGTGTTCTTTAATTATTTTTTACAAGTGTTCAATAACTTTTCCCATTTCGAAGTTCTGGATAGTTTTGTGGATTTGCCTCTCGCGGTAAAAAATTCAAAAAGTACCATCTGAAAAACGTGCAAAGTGCAAACATCTCTCTAAATAAATTGTAATTTAATAGGTATCGTGTGTCATGTGTTCCGGTTCCCCATTAAAAAGAATCCAAAAGAATACCATTTAAAGATTGGAAATGTATCAAAGAGTCCCCAATTAGAGATTATTATTCAGTCAGGACCATGCATGTTCAAATTTATGTTTCAAGGTTGAATATTGAAAAAAATCCAAAAAGTACCATTTGAGAGAGGAGAAGTACTAAAAAGTTCTCTCCTAAAGAATCTTATTCAATAAGGAACGTTTATGTTTAATAATCATGTGTTTTGCATTCATATTATAGAACATACAAAGAGTATCATTTGAAGAAAGAAAAACGTACCAAAAGTGGAATAAATTTTACTAATAAAAAGAGTACATTTTTCCCCCTTTTCGCCTGGGAATAGACATTTTCGAGAATTAAGTTTACAAAATATTCCGAATTTAAATCTATGTATATATCACAGATTAAACTCAAACGATTCAAACCTTGGTTCCCGTAAAATTGAGCTTTCAAAAAGGTACCGAACAATTTACCCGAATTTGGTCATTTTTAGGTATTAGTACCCGAATTTCAAAATAATATACCAATAGCTTATTTTGTGTGAGTAAATTAAATATTTTTTTACATTTTATACAAAATTGGCTCAAAGAGTTTGAATAAATTTAATTTCCCGTTTTTCTCCTATTTGGTACTTTTTTTCTCCAGTGAAAAAGCAAATATATTGTTTCAAAAAATATTACAGAGTTAGTACGTAATTGAATAGATATACGTCAATAAGTCGAAAAAGTTTTCTTAATGTGCTAAAAAAAAGTACCAAAAATCCAATTAACTTTTTTTACATCCAAAAAGGACTAAATTTTAAAAAAAGTACGAAACAGGTTTCTCATAATTTTGGATGATATATCCAAAATATTTCACCTCAATAAGTCGAAAAAGTTTTCTTAATGTGCTAAAAAAAGTACCAAAAATACAATTCACTTTTTTTACACCCAAAAAGGACTGAATTTTAAAAAAGTACGGAACAGGTTTTTCATAATTTTGGATGATATATCCAAAATATTTCACATTTTCACCCCTTAATAGTATGAATTTTGAATTAAAAGTGCATTTAAAATTTTGCTTGTATCACTAATATTGTGTAAGATAATTAAGAAAACCTTTTTTACTCGTTTTTCCCCTTTTTTATCCCTAAATGTGCAAATATCCAAAAATCCCTCCTTAGTGGATCTGCATAACTGAAAACACTTTCAAATTTTCATGATTCTAGGTTCAGCCGTTTGGGCTGTACGATGATGTATCAGTCAGTCAGTAACGCGATTCTTTTATATACATGTATATATAGATTAACTCAATACTTTAGTTCGTTCTTTTTTGCTAAGTGATTTACCGATTTGCGATCTTTCTAAACTTTATATGACTTCAACTCAGCATTAGCTATAACTCTGCTCACAAAAGAATCATAGCATTTAACTTTCTAATGGAAAACTTCGTTGCCCTTCGAAACAGTTGTTCGACTTATTTTGCCTTATCATCATCTGCTAGAGCTTACACAGAGGGAAATTGACACCCTAATTAATTTTTTATACCATCCGTTTTTAAATACCATCCGTTATCAAAGTATATACATACGTACGACAACACTACATATGTAATGTTGTCGTTGTCGAAATCTAAATTTTATACACATCCTTTGTCTAAATGTTAACAAACGTGGTAAGCTCACTATTGATAAACAATCCGTTGCCTATAGTAGGCGTTTGTTAACATTTAGACAACGGATGTGTATACAATTTAGATTTCGATAACGAATTGTTGCAATGTTGACAACGTTGTGTTGTCAACATTACATAGTGTTGTCGTACGTTTGTATATACTTTGGCAACAGATGTTATTGAAAAATTATAAACTCTTTGGTGTTAATTTGGTACTAGGCGTGTATATTTCTTTTTCCCTCTATGTAGTTTTCTTCCTGATCGTGGTTTTATTTCAATGTTCAAGTCTTTCTTTAGACTGTGTAGCGATAAAACTTCAGATCTTCTGCTATTTTTATGAAAATCTATATTGAAATTGTTTGAATATTTAGAATTATTTTTTTATGTACTTTTCTCGGGTTCCATTTTGGCAAGATTTACTGGAAATTATGGTTTTTTGCTGTATTAAGTTTTGTTTTCTATTTTATTGGTTAATTAAGTTTAAGGACCCTCCCTCAAAAAACACAAGTGTAATTGTTTAGTACACAACATTTACAGGGAGAATTTCAGAAACCGCAATGGATATACGGTAATTGTGAATAGTTATAGCATGTAAAATGAAAAGTGTTTTTCCGGTGGGTTAGACCGGAGGTTTAGCTTTATATCTTCATTCCAGACTTAATATTTTTATTAAAGCCTTCATTTATGCTGGAGTAAGTTACAGTGTTTTATTGCCTACTTTAAGGAGATTATTTAATAACATTTTTGCTTTCCCCATCAAATTTATGATATTCTTTTACAAAATTAAATGTTAATTATGAATTGTTTATAAATAATTTTATATTCAGTTTTTTTAACTTAAAAACATAAAACATTGTTGATTTTATCTCATAAACCAAAATTTGTGTCTGTGTTGATTTTATAAGCTATATTATATTATTTTCTGTGTTCAGATATAAAAAAACTGCTTGTGTTATCAAATATTTATTTATATTAAATTGTTTTCTTTTGCTTTATATTTTCAGGTAAGCTGAAATATTTAATGTGACAAGTATTAAAGAAAATTCTTTGTTAATTATTTAACAAATTCCATGTGACATGTAAGTGGTTAAAATTTTTAATAATATTTAATGAAAATTTGCGAATACAAAAGAATATAGTGAAATACTTAATCAAAATTAATTTTTGGGTAAAATAAAAAAATCCAAGAATTTAAATTCAAAACTACAATTACATTTTCATATATAAAGTAAATCTGCAGATGTGATACTTTATTATTCATTTTAGTTTTTCTTCAGTTTATAGTTTAACTTAGCTTAAATTGCTTACCGAAAAACCCAATTTTCAGCTAAAGAATCGTCCCCTCAAAATTAAGGTGTGATTTTAAAAATACTTTTGCCCAGGTGTGACAATTAAAAATAATTCATATATAAAATGCAGAAAAAAAATATACTATTGTAAACACTTTTTCCTACGTGATGATTTCAAATTTAAATAAAAACATTTTGTTGTTTATTTCAAAATGTCTCTTAAATAATAAACAATGTTTGTTTTGTTCCAAAAATCTATAACCAGGGTAGCAGGGGCTCTTTGCAAGAAATAACTCTCACAAAAATATACGACAAACAAAACAACGATACAACATTATCATAGATATTTTAGAATTGATTATTTGCCAAAGGTTGTACCACAAATACGCAAAACGTGTGTTATAAACTTTATGACACATTTAACAAGAATATTTACACATACTTAAACAGTAGGGTGGCACGAATGTAGAAGTCCTTTACGTGAACACCTGCCTTGAAGGCCTTATTTCACGGTGGTCTTTTTCAACCTTTAGGTGAGCTTTTGCAATGACATTGTGCTTCGTCCACTTTGCTATCTAATCTCTTACCATAGTAGTCCTGTTGGAGAAGGACAGGTGTCATGAGCAAGTTCAATCTAACCCCGACAAGGAAAACGCAATCACTAGTTTAGAGACAATAAACAACGCAACATCAAACCCGATTGATGTTGTGACGAATACTCATACCTAGAGCATAGAGCATTCTCATCATCTATTTCTCACCCCAGTACATTCCTAGACCTTATAAGTCGTCCAACCACACTACTGAGATGGCTCAGTTGTTTCGGCAACAGCACCTAGGGGACGTAATTTGTAGTCCGAAGCACGGATCATTTTAATTGACAAGACTTATTTCAGTGACCACAAAGACCTACTGTGATAACTTGAGCATGTTTTAGAGTAAAATCCAACACACTCAACCATAAGCAACTTCGCCACCATCTCACTCCGTTTCGCCAAACCTTAGCTCAGCAGATCATCTCATCCGTCACTCGATCCGACTGACCTCGGATACAACTCAGAATCCCTCTAATCCATCAGATGCAAATATCTGATGGTACATCGAACACCAATGCATACCCAATCTTTGCATTGTCCGCTCAAATCCAACATTTTATTAATCCACGGCCTTACTTTGTGGTTTGTACCGCTCCTAGAAACTCGGAGCGGTAACAGAAACTTTTCCTAAAGCCCGACCATCCAGTCGAATCGACACCAATTAGACATGTCGCTAAGGTAATGTGCTGTATTTGGAACTAACAGAATTATATGTCATATACACAAGTGAGCTTTGCAAACACCACGGAGGTAACAATTTTTGTACTAGCAATTTCTGACAATAGATGCAACGTTGCTTAGCTCCCGAAGTGCAAAACCATATATTCCGTTCACAAACCAAGCAGGTGGGATGGCCTCTACTGTTGATTTGGCAACAGCACCTAAAAACCAAACCTAAAGCCAAACCTTTTCCTACAGCGATTTTGGGCTTAAACCACAGCCATCAAGTGCACTCTGGACAAGACGATGCAAGAAACTCTGTCCTCTCTGCCTCTGGTTAGACCTAAGATAAAATCATTCCAAGGATAAGCAGATGATGTATTTAAGTCCCGGTAGACTATTTACCACGGGATTGCAATTTCACTAAGATTGAGGAAGTTCAGTAAGGTAACATCACTGTGAACCTGTACCGAACAAAATTAATTCGTTCGAAGCGAGCTCTGACCAAAATATGCGGCTTTTACAATGAGCGGTCACATGTTGCGATACATGTTAAAAGAAAGAAGCGGTCGATTTATAGTACCGACTTTGCCCCTACGGGTTACTACTTATTTTCGATCGATACGCTTCTTCTCTGGAATACCCTTCACTGCAATTCTCTAAAAAGTTTAGCAGTTATTTTGGCACGAGCTCTATATATTGCGAGAAAGGTGGGGGAAAAGATCAAAACTGTGACTTCAGAGTGACACGGCTTAGAGTTTGACAATTTTGCTCAAATTTTCACTATTTGACCTTTTTATCAAGTGATACAGTAATCTGCACAAGTATGTTGAAATAGTCTAAAGTAATTTTGCATTACCACCCTATTATATCAGCTATAGAGTCATTCGTACTTGCAATACATTCAAATGACATGGAATTGAATGGCAGCAGTGTATCTGTATATGTGTGCTTAAAAGTAACAAAAAATATCTAAAGTATATTTGCACAAAAAGTACAACAAAATTATAGGTAAATTTGCAAAGAATGTGCACGGAGAAAATGTTTGCTGCTACAAAACTTAAGGTACGTTGAGACATCAACTAGTTTTGAAAAGAGACGTAAACACTATTTTTCTAATTTTTTAAAAATAATGTTAAAATAAATTAAGTAATATCTTAAAAGATTAAAAATAGCTTTTTATGGATTATGTCGCTTTTGTCAAATTAAAAAGTGTAAACGTATCTTTATGCTTCAATATGATATCTTTAATACGTTCTACTGAAACGATCTTGACTTTTATAAGTTTTGAATGTATTCTTCTAAAGCTAAATTTGAAATATATTTCAAAAGGTTGACAGTTAAAATTATCTGCCGTATCCAGTCTTTTTTTAAATATGTTTAAATGTAATACAATGTTATTTTTTTAACAAAATGAGTTGTATTAATTATTATGTTGAGTAATTGACTTAAAATAGATGGGCTTGGCATTCTTCACATACGAATGCGACTGTCTAAATTCACAAATTAGAAACATAGACAGGCATATGGTCAGGGACATCAAGAGAGTGGGGCTACATTAAGTCAATCAGTCAATCATTTATTTGTTTTTGGCCTGATAATGCTAAAAATGCAAAAAAAAAAACAACAAAATTAAACAAATTGTTATGGAATACAATGTCATTACAACTAGCAAATAAATACGAAACAACAACAAAAGTACAGTCATAAATATAAACAGAAAGATAGACGGACAAACAGTCATTCAGTTAATTCAAGTAAATACAATTGCAACTAATAGTAATTGCAATATGAATGAATTGAAAGACTTGCACAAAGGAAAAAACAAAAACATTTGAATTTTCTACTGACATAATTATTGTCAATCAAACTTCACATCATGTTTTCATTGTTGGCTGTCTGTTGCTGTAGGATTGGGTTTGGTTGACTTGACTTGTAAGCTGTATGTTGCTGCTGCTGCTGCCAAATAACATTTGATTGCATTTAATAAGATCATTTCATTTCGTTTAATTGAAGATGACATTCAGTTTATTTGCTCCTCCTCACTCTATCAACTCAACTTGAATTGATTTACTAAAAGAAAAAAAAAAAAAAAAATAAAGCAGCTATTACTACGTCATTTGTGGAAAAATCTCAAATATTTGCCTCTACCACAAATGAAATGAGTCTCAGTTGTAGTCTCTGAGCTTCACTTATCAAAACACAACAAAAATTTTTAAATAAAATTAAATGTAATAAAATCAACATTTTTTGGACCCATTCCAGTTTGATGACAAACATTTTTTTTAATAATGACACACATTTTCATGGTGTACAACTTACAATTTGTATGCAAATGTATGCAGCATTTTTTTAACGAAACTATAATTACAAGTTTAAACGTCATTTCGGGGGGGGGGGGGAAGAAGGTTAAAAATGTTGTGCACTTTATAGTAAGTATTGAATAAATGTTAGTATGTATTTAAAATTTCTAAATAAAATAAATTTGAAAATTTTGACTATAACTCCCCTTAGAATTAAACATTATTAGGTGACGTACTCCATGTAATAGATGTTGTTGAATGTTGAATCAAGGTGGACAAAATTGGTAGAATTGTACTTTTTTTGGGACAATTCAAAATTTATCCGATATTGAAATGCATAATAATCCAAAATTGTACTTATGACCAGTGTTGACAATAACTATAGACTAGACTAGACCAGACTAGAATAGACTAGACTATAGACTAGACTATAGACTAGACTATAGACTAGACTATAGACTAGACTATAGACTAGACTATAGACTAGACTATAGACTAGACTATAGACTAGACTATAGACTAGACTATAGACTAGACTATAGACTAGACTATAGACTAGACTATAGACTAGACTATAGACTAGACTATAGACTAGACTATAGACTAGACTATAGACTAGACTATAGACTAGACTATAGACTAGACTATAGACTAGACTATAAACTAGACTAGACTATAGACTAGACTATAGACTAGACTATAGACTAGACTATAGACTAGACTATAGACTAGACTATAGACTAGACTATAGACTAAACTATAGACTAGACTATAGAATAGACTATAGACTAAACTATAGACTAGACTATAGACTAGACTATAGACTAGACTATAGACTAGACTATAGGCTAGACTATATACTAGACTATAGGCTAGACTATATACTAGACTATATACTAGACTATATACTAGACTATCGACTAGAATATATGCTAGACTATAGACTAGGCTATAGACTAAACTATATACACATAATTAAAGTTCTTTTAATAAGGAAAAAAATCACAAACCTTGTGTTATGCATCATTTCTATAAGCCTCAAAGTAGACGACAAATTAAATAAACTCTCCCTGTATTAATAGAAGACAATACAGTTTTAATAACATTTAAATTCTTTCTCCTATTCTTATAAATAATTAAATAATTTAATTTTTTAATAAAAAAAATTGTTTTTAATTTTATAAATAAATATTTTACTCTTGAGACATGTTTTCATTGTGTCAGTACATCTGCGGGCGATAGCATAAGTGTGAGAGAAAGTGTTTGTGTAAATGCAGTTCATATTAAAAGTGTATCTGTGTAAAATGTATGTTGTATTCTATATGTAAAAACATTGATTGCATTGGTTGTTTAAATGGTCAAAGTGTTTTTTTCTCTTGCTGTTATTTTGTTGCTTTTTTTTGCAGTTTCAATAAACACGTAATTTACTTGCAACTTAATTCAATATTAATTCAATGAATGATGAAATAAATAACATTTTATTGCTTTTATATAAACACAAATACACATGCAACTACACATACATATATACATATGTGTGCTTGTAGTAAGGCTGTGTAAGCTTGTTAATAATAAATAAATACATTTGCAATCACTGTCAAACATCCATATGCATCTCGTTTTTATATATAAAACGCATCAATTTTCAGGGACTAGAAGGGAGTCTCACTCACATCATACAATCCACCAATGTACGAGATGTCACTATTATCAATTATTGCCGGAAAGTGTAACTGTGTATAAGTGTATGCTTATATTTAAATAGAGATCAGGTATGCCAAAGAAATACTATTTGTTCGAAAGTAATTGAAAAACTTGGGGTACTTTCTCGTATTAAATGTACCATGATTTTAAAGAAGATTGTCAGGTGTTTGCTTTTTATTCTACGATATACAAAATTGCGAATAACTCCGGATGACAAAGATGTTTCTATGCCAGTTATTATCGTCAATAACTTTTTCAAAAAAGTCTAAAATTTTTCCCCATCGAAGCATGATGTAATAGGTGCAACACAAGTGCTGCTTTAGTACCATGACGTTTAAGAGTCATATTGAAGCGGCTTGTTGGTCCGCGCTGTCTCCAGAGGAGTGCCAATCTTCATGTCTGGTAGTAGGCATAAAATGCAACTAATTTTTCTGTCAAAATGTTCGATAACAAATCAAGCCCACCAAAGCGGTAAAGTGCTTAATAATCTCCAGAGACCCGACAACTACGGCGTCGTTTTCAGGCTGTATTACGCCAGCTACAATGGCTCTGTTAATCTGCTACTAGTGCGACTAAGTCGGTCCAAAACAGAGCTTGATTAAGTGTGGTTCTTCGAAACCAGGCTCCCTGGCAGGATCTAATCCTAGCAAATTCCCTTCATCGATAAGGGCTGGTAAGACGGTACGGCTTCAATCTACCGTCAAGCCAGTTCCTTCAGTACCAAAAGTTGAACAAAACGAGCACACGAAAAATCATTAGATGCTTACCTGGGCTCCCCTTTCGGCTATCTAATCACTTGATGAAGATCTGGAAGGTAGCCAAAGTTACTGAAGCTGTAGAAGGTTCAAGGATAGATAGGTTTGTATATATTTGCAATGTATCATTTTCCACAGTTCCAGAGAGCTGTTACATCGAAATTGTTCTTCAGTCATCTGGCAAAGAAGACAATCGCTCAATCTTCAGTCTGGCGAGTGACTTCATTTGCTGCATTTTTCCTACGATATGCGTAATAGGTGTTACCAGTATCTCTAGTCTGCCGGTACTATAAACTGGATGAGTGATTCAACTCTCGGTCTGACCAAAGTATCTAACCTATCTTGTATCTCGGTAATCGGTAATTATTAAAGTACTTAATAAGAGTCAATTGAATTGTTGAATTGAAAATTGTTGCAAAATGGTACAAACTACTTTTTAAATCCCTGTCGTGAATGCACTTGAACAACATTAAATTAAATATTTTGTTATTATATTTTTTTGTTGATGCTGATAGTGCAGTCTTTGCTCTCTGTTGTTGCTACGGTTTGTTGCAGTATTTTGTTTTATTTACTATTTTTATCAACATAAATACAGATTGCATTATGCACACACACACTCGTAGCACATAAATAATGTATAGTTTGTAAGTAGAGTGTGTATGTATGTATGTGTGCGTAAATGCATTTATGTAGAATACAATCATGTACTGGGGAATTACAACAACTAGTATATGCAAACTATAGCATATAATATTAGATTGCAGCTAAATTTAGCAGACAAAATTTTCTTATTGTAGGAAGTTTTGGAAGGTAAAATCAACATAGGGTTATAAACTGATTCTGTATTGCGAAGAAGCAACGATTAAAAATTTAAGCAATGTTGCATTTATGTATGTATATGCTGTATAATGCAAGATTGAGAATAAAGATTCAGAATTAAAAATTAAGTTTACATAAGAATCTGTTGCAAATTTGCAAATGTAACGATATTGGGAAATTTCAAGTTTTATATATTTTCTTTAAAATTTGTTTCAATACTACCAGACATTGCAAATCAATTTTGTGGCATCAGTCTAATGTTGTATAAAATATGAGTATGAAATTATGAATTTAATCAAATTCACTTTTTTTCTCTTTTACTTAATGTAAACATATTGTTTTCTCATATTGAATAAAAATAAATAATTTAATAATATTTATAGACTCTCCACAACACTGCGAGTAGTAGATGTGTGTGTGCGTGTGTCTCTGTGTCTGTATTAGAGAGGATGTTGTAAATCATGTCAGGGTGTCTGAATACCCCTAAGAAATAGGGAAAGTGTATTTGTCTGATATCTTGTTAGTAATGAATTTTGTTAGAAAATAAATCATTTTGAAATTAGTTTATAAAAACTGTTTCAAATTTCAAATACACAATTGATATAAGTATGTAAAATAAAAGTTTAGATCCTTCAGTAAAGTTATTGGGATACTTAATATTTAATTTAATAGAGATATTTTCTTATCTGCTAGTTACTCTGTACACAAAGGGAAAAAGAAATATACACGCCTGGTACCAAATTGACACCAAAGAGTTTATAATTTTTCAATAACATCCGTTGTCAAAGTATATACATAAGTACGACAACACTATGTCAACAGCGTTGCGTTCTTATGTGCATAAAATTTAGATTTCGACAACGAATTGTTGCAATGTTGTCAACATTACCTAGTGTTGTCGTACGAATGTATATACTTTGAAACGGATGGTATTGAAAAATTATAAACAGTTTGGTGTCAATTTGATACCAGGCGTGTGTATTTCTTTTTCCTTCTGTGTAAAAGTATGATTGGTGCCTTTGTTCATTTTGCAAACTATTTTCAATTTTGTTCACTTTTTTTTAATAAATCTATTATTTTGCTTTTAATATAAACTATTTTTACCTTTCATAGTGAGTTTTTTAGATTCTTTGTTAACTACAACACCTACGACTACATTTTATATCATGTTACTTGTAGTTTAACAAAATAAGTTGAATTGAATGCAAAACTATGTATTCCCAAACAAAAATGGAAAAAAATCAATAAATTTTTATTAAAGTAAAACAATTGAGGAAACGGTTATAGAAATCAAAGGACTGCAGAAAAGCTATTAAATTAATTGAAAAATAGTCACATTTACTTCGAAGTAAAATTAAGTTTATTATAAAGTATGATTCCGACAATTTGAATCTTATTACAATTATTCTTTTTCTAGAGCTTTTATTTTCTTCATCATTACTCCCACCCTAGACCATAGTGCAATACAAATAAAACAAGCACCTTTAAATTGCGACACATACACTTCATTTAATTTACATTGCAAAGCATTTGACGAATGACTGTGTTTCAGCCATTTACCTACAATGTTTTCTTTCATTTTTATCGTATTTTGCAACTGCAACACAAAAAAAGGAAAAATATTAAAAATCTATTAGTGTAAAAGGTTGAACTACTCTATCCTGAGAGCATATATGACAAAATACTTGTAACTACAACTCGTACTTGAGGTACGAAGCGAAAAAAAAAACAAAAAATCGAAAATAGAAAACTACAGTTGACATTTTAAGTGCTATTTTAAACAATTTATTCTTTAAAAAAAAAATTGTTTCTGTATTTTAGTAGTCTAACGATACGTATAAGGTTATGGAAAAAATACAAAATTTTTTTAAAACTTTTGGCTTCTTTGGAGGGATTAATCGTTTAAAAAAATTGAAATGTTATATTCAATTCAATTTTCCGCTTTGACTATTTTTAGCTGCGACTATTCTCAGGAAAGTTGTATTATTCTTCACTAAACTAGTCGTATGTATATCTGTTTGGTACTTTTTGGTATCATTTTGTCTTGGCGAATTTTAAGGGACTAATTGTTAAAACAAAAGTGGAAAGTTTTTTTCAATCCTAATTTCATACTTGGACTACTTTTAGCTGTAACTAGACCCACGATTGTCTCCCCGGAGGCATGTTACCTTGATGAAAGACTCCATCTTGGTGTGATTGCAATCCTGGGGAAAAGAGGTGGTACCAATACCTGCAACAGATACTCCACCGAAGAGTAAATGTGGGACTAAGCGTTGAAAATGAGTTGGTGTTAAATGTATATGATACCGGATGTATGGATCTTGCCCGCCAGTATAGTGATACCATTGAATTTTCCTCCCTAACCAAGGTATGTTTAGGGAAAACTGTTTATACCAGATTTATCACAGTGTGTTCTCTGCGAGTAAGAACAAAGTCCTCGGCTTATTTTATTTATTCGTGTTTCTGACTACGAATGTTGTAATATTCTTCACTAATCCAAAAATGGAAAATTCGAGTTTCTTACTTTTTGAAAATTGCGACGTTTGTTCCGAACGGATAGAGCTATAGAGCTGAAATTTTCCAAAAACGAAAAGGAAGTGAATCACTCTTTTAATTACCGTAGATTTCAGACAACGTTTGGTCCCATTTAAGATCCCATATTAAGCTATTTTCCGTAAGTCGCACTTATGTTTATATTTATATCGATATATAATTCCGCATAAAAAACCAAAAACTCGAAATGGGGCCTTAACCCAAGTAAAACATAAGAGCGGAATTTGAACAATTCTAACAGACGCCTTATTAAACTTGTGGACTGCTATGGACTCAAAGCATAACACAGTACTAATAGTACCATGGGTACTACATTGACCAAAATTTTGCAAAAGATTGCTGTACATTTTGAAAAACATTGCTGGACATCGAAAAACATGTAAGATACGAGACGGAACTCACAGCTTGTTCTTATTTTTAGGCGAATTGCCCAAAGTTGGTTACAGAAGATGGACGAACGTGTCCGATCACATATCGGAAAAAGAAATTATCAGAAACTTTGAGATATTAATCCCAGATAGCAGAGGATCCCAGACGACCACTTGGAAAAAATACACGATGATAGAACATGAGCAAGATGAGATGCCTGCTTAGGTGTTCGAGCACAACACTAATGAACGGATTCAGACGAAGAGGACAACGAAACACTGGATCTAAATATATTGGGACCAATTTTATTTCAGATATTACATCGCTTAGCGATAATTTAATTCCTATATCGCTATACATTGTTTATCTGCCACGTTGGCCAGTAATGAAAACTGCTGTATTTCCCTGTTCCAGCAGGGACTGCAAGCTGCGCGCTCCGTCCGATTCACAATCGTTGCTCTTTCGAATACTAGCTATCTTTGAATCGAGTGGTACAAAGCCATTGTTGATTATATTCCCCATTATTGATCGAAGTTATTTGAATCCGCTGATCTTGCAAATATTGTAATTCAGTATACATTCAATCCATTGTACCCAACTTTTCGATTTCAGTTCCATTCAGTTTCCAAGCAGTTAGATACTTAAGTTATGTTTTCTGCCATCATTTCCATGAAAAATTCAGCGGTCCTCATACTTCTTTTAACCTACCCTAAACATGGAAATATGAAAGTAAACATACACTATGCTGAGTAATAGAAAACCTAAATGAGATTACTTTTTGAACTTTTTCGTTCTTAAAATGTACTTTTCGAACTTTCTATATAACTGAACCTGGATCCATGAAATGGGACATACACGATCTTAATGGAATGAGAAACTGCAGATAGGACTTTTTCGAAAAGAATTTTTTGTTTAAGAAGCTTTTCCTCTAAATCCGACAGAAATGTTTTTTTTCTTAAATTTCTACAGAAAATAACAAAATATATCTTTGGCACTGTATTTATTATGCTATTTAAAAATTATTATAAAAAATGGGTTTTAGTTAATTTAATCAATGATTTATTTTCACAAATACAACATTTCAATTGCAGTTAAATCATTCAAGTGGAATTAAATTTGCATAATGAAGTTGTGTATATATTTTCACCATAACAGACTCTCGTTCTACTTGATTTTTCTTTTTACTTTAAAAATTATTTAGCCTCCTGGATAATTATCCATTACCACCACAGTTAACCGATTAACAATAACAATTGCTCGATTATATTTAACCTTAATAATCGATAATCGTTTAACCGTTTAGTAATGAATAATTGAAAACACTACGGGTTTTTGTTCTTTCATGCAACATGCAAGTGTCGCTGTTGGATGGATGGATGGTTGGTTGGTGATGTTGGTTGCTGTAGTATGTTGTTGATGATGATGATGACTACGATGACGTTGTTATTGATGTGAGTTGTATGTAAAAAACGGTAAAAAAAACAACAATAGATAACAACAACAACAACGACATCAGCAACAAAAAGCGGCAAAGAACAAAAAGAACTCTTTTTACTCTTCTTGAGTTAAATTTTTTTTAAGTTGCATTTTACATGAACAATTTAATGATTAAATGTTGCAAGTTAGTTTAAATATTCGCGATTTTTTTCTTGTAACGATTTTTTTGTTTTGTTGTTAAAACAGTGCATGAAATAAATTTAGGTACAGTTCAAAACTGGACTAAAGTTCTTTGAAAATTTTCTTAAATTATTACGTAAAAAAATGTTGTTTGACAAATGTTTTAATGCATGAGTTTTTTTTTCTGAAATTTCTACTGTTTCCATATTTCATTTCTTAACTGTTCCTATAATTATTTTCCTATATATGCTGTTAACACTGATGATTTTGATGGTGCTTCAATGCTGTGTTGCTGTCGTTTATGTTGACAATGTTGTACGTTGATAACGTAACGTAAGACTGACTAACATTGTCTATAACGGAAATCACTAGATATAATGTTTTACAACAACAACAACATATATTTCAATCTATTCATTTTTTTTGTGTGTTTTACACACTCACTTGTAACACCATGTTCAAGTACTTCAAAACATTTAATCACTCAAACATGAATTCAAATACTTCACTTCTTCTGTTACTCACTCTATACTTATACAAACAAACCCTGCAGTTTTAACAAGGTAACAGTGTATCCTTTTAAAAAATTCGTTTAAAAATGCAGAGAGGAAGACATTCGTCACTCCAGGGAGGATTCATTTTTGTGTTTTATTCGGTGCTGCACTTTAAATTTTTTAATAAAATTCCAATTTTATTAATCAAAGTAATGTGCGGTTGTGGGTGCCTCCGAAATCCGATCGTGGGTTCGATTCTCCCAGTGAAATATATTTCCAAGTCTATAGTCTATTTCTAATCGAAGTAAAGTGCAGTTGTAGGTGCCTCCGGTAGATTAGTGTCCTCTGTCAGTCCAGAGGTCATAGGTTCAACTCTCAACAGGGACGCTTTTAAAGGAGCGGACAACAGTCGCAATCATCACCTAGGTCTTCGTATCTTATGATCTAATATTTATATCCTTCCTATCTCTCACCAAAGATAATTCCAAATAATAGATATAATGACTATCTAAATAAAATCCCTCCCGAACTGTAGGGGATTTACATAGTACAACGAGTACATGAAACAACTTTATCTATTAGTCTGGATGAAATGAATTATAATAAAAAATACAAAAAAAAAAACGTTTTATAAAAAATACATTAACAACAGCAACAAAAAAAAATATCATACATGTAACGATGATAGTGTCATGTCAGTGAAATAGTGTGGAGTAGTCAGTCACTGATTTTGTTTTGTTTTATTTTCTTTTACATTTTAATTTTCAATATCGTGTTTTTTATGTTGCATTTTTTTTGTAAATTTTTTCCTATAAACTTAATGAAATGAAATTGATTTTACAATTCCCTCTCCCCCTTCTCAGAATTAATAAAATGTACATTCATTTTACTTTTTGAAACAGTGGCGTTTGGGAAAAAGATTTCATTCTATAGAGTTTTTTCTTTTGTTCATATTGGCTGAAGTTTTGATGCGATATTTCGAACGTACTGGTCTTGCAAATATTTTAATTCAGTATCCTATACCATGAACCTAGCTTTCGATTTCATGTTTTTCCATAAGGCATGATTCATTAGCATTTATGATGAGAGCTGCTAACTGTCTTTCCCTGTCCCTGCTAGAGCTGCAAGCTGCGCGTTCTAAGAAGTCCGTCCGATTTATAATTGCTGCTCTTTCTAGCTCTAGCAAGTTAAGAAGCGAGGGCTACAAAAATGCTGTTTGGTTTCCGCATTTTTGGTCAATGTTATTCGAACTCACTGGTCTTGTAAATATTGTAATTCATTATCGTATATTGCACCTATCTTTTCGATTAATGTTTTTCCATGAGTCACGATTCGTCAGCATTTACATTGGCTAGTGATAAGAGCTACTGCAAACTGTCTTTCCCTTGATTCCTGCTAGAGCTACTAGCTGCGCGTCCTAAGAATTCCGTCCGAGTTAAAGCTGTTGCTCTTTCAAACTCTAGCTAGTTTAGAAGCGAGATGTACGAAGCGGTTGTTCTTTGGATTCCGCATTATGGATCGAAGTTATTCGAACCCGCTGGTCTTGCAAATATTGCAATTCATTATCCTATACATTGTACTTAGCGATTCGATTTCAGTTTTTCCATTAGGTTTGATTCGTCAGCATTTATGTTGGCCGGTGACGAAATCTGCTGTCTTTTCTGGATTCCTGCTAGAGCTGCTAGCTGGAGAAATCCGTCCGATTCACAGTTGTTTCTCTTCCGATCTAGCTAGCTTTGAATTAAGTTTGCAAATAATTCTTCTAGGTTTCTGTGCTACCCCCAAGAATCGAAAGATTCTTCGGCAAACAATATAACGAGAGTTCAGCCAACATGATAAGTACATTCTAAATCTTCATCGGAATTTTAGATGAAAGTAGCAAAACCGGTTTGTAGTATCGATAGATCACAATGAAAGAGCAAACCATAAACTACAATATCACAATTTTTAAACCTATTGTAGTAAGATCAAGGAGCGGGAAAAAGAGCAGTATTCTGAGAGAAACTTTTTGAAACAATGAAAGAGCAAAGCAGAAGTCTTGGATGCCCAGCTGATCAAAATGTTTGTTGGAATCATCTTATCACATTTTAACATCTATTGCATAAAGATCAAGGAGCGGCAAATAGATCAGTACTCAGAGAGAAACTTTTTGCATAATACGATCATTGTTATTCACTCTCTGAAGATTTTAAAAACTGGAGATTAATCAATTATAATAACTTTTTCTGTAATTATTGAAATGTTGACCTACTATTAAGTTTAGTTTGGTGAAAATTACACCTATTTCTTCCCTGCCCCCAATGAAAAACGTCTCTGTTTACAATATTTGAATACCTTAGTGACAATTTTAAATTCTTATGTTTTTTTGCTGTTTAATACCCATTCTACCAACAAATAATTTTTTATTGTAACTATATCTATAGACTAAAAAAATAAAGCCAATGAAATGATGGTAACCCAAAGGCGTCGGTGATGATAGTTAGAGTCCGTTTTCACTTGCTATAGAAAAGTTGCACAAAAATATAATTGTTAATGGTTATTTATTTTTTTCTCTGTCTTTTAATTCAACATTTATTCAATTGCTATAATTGAATTTAATTTTCTTTTTGTATAAAATAATAATGAAAAATCCAATGATGATATGAATATGTATGTGAAATGAAAACAAAATAGGGGTACTCAACTATGGCTCTTTTTTTGCCCCAATCCTCATGTAGTTTTTTTCTTTGGCACGTTGTTCTTTAATACGAATTCAGTCCGATGAAACATATATTTGTTTGATTTCATTTTATTCAACAATTCAATTTGTGATTGTGTTTATCAAATTCATTTATGTCTGTTCAATTGTATTTTCTTTTTTGTTATTATTATTGTTGTCATGATCATAAATGGCATTATTTCTCATATTCCCAACTATATTAATACAGTAACCAGGTGTGCTGTTCACCCCTCATGTTTTAGTCCTCGTCATTAGCAGCTTTTGTGGAAGTTTCTTTCTTCTTTTTTTTAATCAATTCAATTTAATTTGAAAAAAAATCTAATTCATATTCAAACAAAATGTAAGTTCATTTAATTGACATTTGTTCTGTATGTTTGACATCACATCATTATGATTTCGAAAAAACAACTAGAATAGTTCCAGCATTTACAAACCTCCTACTACATTTTAAGTATCAGGTGTTATAAACTGGTGTGGGCGAGAGATATTTGAATGATTTTCGTTGTTCAGTGTTTTTTCAAATTAACATTATTTCATTTGAGAGATTTTCATAAATAAGCATGTTTTAATATCTTTTGTTGTTAATATTATTTTTAGGTCATTGTCCATTTGTCAATAAATGAGAGAGACATATACTTTACTCGTATCATATGGAAAATATATATATAAAATTAGGATAAGTTGAAAAGTGGTTGTGTTCTTTCTGTTTATGACGTGTTTGAAGTGTTTGAAATCGAAAAATGTTTAAGGTTGTTGTGATTGCAGAAACCATAATTAGCAGGATTGTGCGGAATGTTCAAAATTTTTGACAAATTATTTAAATCTTTTTAGTTTAGAATCAGTTAAACTTATAATTTCATTGAAGAGAAGATAATTTGAAACATCAATATATGCCATAGAATTATAACAGACTTGTGAAATCATTACATGAAGTAATTCATTTCATGCTCGTTTACAATTACTTGTAATGTGTAATTGAGCAACAATCAATTTGTAATATGTACTTAGCAATTGATGTTTTGTCAATTACAAATACTTGTAATGTATAACTGAGCTATAATTACAATTACTTGTAAATGTCATTTAGTACGGAATGACAGGCAACTACCAATTGTCAACCTGAAAATTTCCCCAACATATACTGGCGCCCTACTACGCGAAGAGTAAGATATACTTAATGGGTTCAGGAATCTAGCATAAGTTGCTCTGTCAGATCACCCAGTGACATCTGTTGAGATGGCAACAGCGCCGGTGAGAGAATCCAGACATATTTGGCATTTGGATATATCAGTCCTTAAACCAACATTCTCTCCCCGCGAATTTGGGTATAAACCACAGCCACTACGTGGATCCCGAAGGAACCTCAACCATTTGACCGATCAGGATTAGGTCCTGTGGGCAACCGGCCAAACGTAGTGCCAGATTATATGGTACTCTGGTTAGACCCCATGTCAAATCATTCCAAGGAAAGCCCGAGGATACATTTGATCATTATTACAGTCCTGGTAGACTAGAGGTATTGGTAGCACCTCTATACCCCGGGATGGCAATACACCAAGATGGAGTTTTTCATCAAGGAAACATGTCCCGGAGGTGGAATTACAAAAGAAGGACGGATTTGCAATATAACCTTTAAAGAAGTTTCTTTGGGATTTTATTAATCTCTAGTCTATAACGTTAGAAGTGTTGCCGACACGGAGTCATGAACTTCCACAGCTAATAAAGTTGTGAAGAACTGATTTCGTACATATCGACTCCTTAAGCAAGGAGGAATTTGAGTATTTCATCAAATTCCGGCTTGCCAAAGAAGTACTCAATATTTTACTATGATGGAAACAATAAAATTGATCTTTTGTCATACCCTCTTGTGTTGAAGTTACAATAATAGTTCTGTCTTTAGCGATATCCCAAAAGAAAATGGCTAAATCGGTCGCCTCTTGGGTGGTTAGCTGACGTCATCAGACAATTTCCCAGTAAAGTATTTACTTATCTGACTTTTCCAGATTTAAATCTGGCTATACAGTTATTTTCTATGTTTATTAGTCTATTCTCATACTCAATGCTTCATTAACAAGTTTTTTTATCATGCTACTTGGAGTGATTTTTACACAAACGTAAAAATCAATATTTGTACGGTTGTATAGGGGCTAGACGAAATTATGAACCGATTTTAACCATTTTCAATAGCCTTCGACAAAAGAAGAGTATGTGCCAAAGTATAGCTAAATCGACTCAAGGTGGGTGTAGGAACAATATTTTTGGGTGTTACAAACATCATCACAAACTCATAATACCCTCCCCACTATGATGTTAATGTTATTGATAACGACCACTCATTACCAAGTAATATATGAAATAACAACATTACATACAATACGCATTACCAAAAATTAAAAATATTTTGTAATATCGGATTACCGAACTAAGTGCGCCACAGTTTGATTGCTCATCTTGCCGAATACAAAGTATAAGGCAATGACTAAAAAAACCTAAGATCAAGTTTTTCTAAAGAGCCACGCTGAATCCAAATCTGACCTGTTGATGTTCCTATCGACTCACAATCACTTTATAATTCGATTTAGTGATATCTGTCCGTCCGTCAACTTAAACCGATGATATCTCAACAATTACAGGAGATTTTTAAACAATTCAAACATTGGAATGTATAAATTAAAATAAAAAGTATTCTAAACTTTCAGATTTTTTTTTGTATTGCATCATCTTCCTTTAATTGATTGATTATATGCAATTACTAAAATTTGTATCTATAAAATTATTTTTATATTACAAAATACACTGAGAATTCCCAAATATAGCAAAATTTGACCTTTGAACTCCACATTTTATGGGTTAAGAATGTCCGAATTGAATAAAACTTGGAATATATATTTTATATTATCTGGTCTATAATACTCTGAAAATACTTTGTTTAAAATGTACAACAGTAAAAAATTAATACGTATTCTCTAATATATTACAAAAAAATGCGATTTTCCCGAAATCCGCCGAGTTCAAATCGCAGGTAGAGCTAAACTGTAAGAATTATTGATCTAATTTTTTTACCGTTTTATTCCCTTATCTATTGTCCATAAATCCCCATGAGATCTTCTAAAAATTTTAAAATTTGTTTAACAAAGTTTCAAAAAAACTGAAATTGGAGATTTGAAACGGCCGTTGAAAAATTCAAACTTTTTTAACCATAGCTGAGAACAAGTTTGCGTTATCGTATAAAGACAAAAGCTAACATTCTAGTTATTATAGATATATTTTAAGTAACAAAATGTTTTTTTACAATATTTCCTAAAAAATGTTAATTTTTTTGTCACATTTCGAATTCATGTGCTGTGAGACACGTTAATGGTCTGGGGAATTTGCAATAACTCTGAAAGTTTTCAACCAATATTTATGTTTTATATCTTTCCGAAAAGCTTATTATGTGTACATTGCGATTCCATCACAATACATTGTAAAGTTTATTATTAAGTGGCAAAATTTTAGCAAAAACTGGAAACTTTAGTGCCGTTGCGGCACCTGTTAACGTTATCCTATCAGCCTAATTTTTTGTATGACATAGTTTTACAACCCATAGAACAATTCTAGAGGGGGGGACGGGCAAAATTCGCAACTTCGTTTTTTTGGAGCACTCTATTGCTGCATACAACAACTCTTTAAACATGTATCTGCAACCATGACCATACAGATACGCATTTATTTGTGGCACGATACAAAAGAAAACGGAGTCATAAAACTAAAGACTGCATTCATTCATTCTATTCATTCCACAAAAGATTTGGCTTCGCTATAAAACAAAAGATTTTGTTGCTGTTGTGGCATCAACATGCACACACATAGTAACATACATATAAAAATAGTTATGTGGTGGCACTGATATGATACTCTTACTTACAATTTAATGCTGCTCACATGCTCACATAGAACCATAATTTTTAAAATTCATGCAGGTATTTAGATCGTGTTTATGGAACATTTAATATGAGTATAACATGGAGTTTGTTTTGTTTTGATATTTTTTGTCGATTTGAATTGTTGTGTTTTGTGGAATAAATACTACTTTGTTTTTATGGAGAGACATTAAACCGAATGAGCTTTTAGTTTGGTTTGTTTATTTTTTTTAAATCATTGTATTTAATTTGTAGATCAGTTCACGGTGACTGACGTTTGACAAGCTCTTCGTTTAAAGATCGCTACGAGGTGCTACAATTGACGATTACAACTACACATTTGGTGGTGACGATGATGATGATGATCATGTTGTTGATTTTGATGGTGGTGATTCTTATTCAATTTAAAACCATTTAACGAGGCGTAAAATTGGTCATAAAATGGAAGCAAATAAAGGGAGAGAAGAAAAGTAAACAACTGAGGATCAGTTAGCATTTTAAGACCCTTGGCTTTAGGCCCTTGCGAACTTTTCAAGTTTGTTTTAGAATAGATTTTTACCAAACCACTCATAGAATACTGATCAGCAAGCAAATTGCTTAAGGCATTTTTAAATTAGTCTCAAAAGATCATAGATACTGATCATAGATTAATTTTGTAGCAAAATTCTAAAACAATCCTTTCTCTCTAAAACATCTAATAAAGTATGCCAAAAGAAAGTTTACTTAAAATAATAACAAATTTTTACCAACCAACTTCCTATAACTGCAGCACATCAATTAAGAGTGGTAGATTTTAAAGTAAATAAGAGAAAAACTTGTTTTGACAGTATACTTTTATTATCACTCCCTCTCTCTTTTGCTTGACCAAAAAGTTAGCTAGGTCACACAGTGGTATAGGAAAAAAAAAAGAGGGAAATAATTCGGTAACTTCTAAACGGTTAATCCGATTTTAATGAAATTTGGTGTGCACAAAGAGGAGGTGTTGTCGAGTTTAGGTTTTGAATTTGGACCTTATAGGCCAACCAGGGGCCCGGCGGGGGGTCATCAAATTAGGACACCTCGGCTATGTTAAATTTTTAAAACGATCCTATTTCTTCATTTGAGTTCCGATTAAAAAAAAATTTCGTATATAGAATCTCCTCATCGAGCACTATAAAAAATGTTGTCATAGCAGTAAATTATCTCTTATAGTTTAGGAGATATTCGCATTTGAAAATTAAAATTTTAAAATTTTTACCGTCCTTTAGTTTTTTTGATAATAGCAGGTCCAAATATTCCCGATTTTCGCCATTTTGTTTTATTCGCTTAACAACAAGTTTATATATCAAGCAGTGAAAGAATTATGTAAAAATCATGACTGAGTCCAAAGTTATAGGCATTTTAATTTAAAAAATTAAAAAAAGGCGATTTTTTGTCATTTTTTTGGGAAAAAAGTATCTTTTTCTTTTTAAGTTATCTAAAAAGTTTCTAAGAAGATGTATATAGAATTTATACTTTTTGGAAAGCTGACTTTACATAAAGTACGATAAATGAAACAAAACCTAAAAATTTTTGATACCGAGGGGACCAGGTCCATCCAAAAAAACCCTATTTTTTATGGAAAATTAAATTTTGAGCAAAAATTCTCAAATCGCATAGTCGATATCAAATTATAGTGACCTGTTTTATATGACCCAATATGTTCTTAATCATTTTGTAACGGGTTTCGATAACCCCGCCCCTGGTATGGATATAATAGGCAAAAAACTAAAAAATCCCATTTTTGGGATTTTTTAAAACTTTTTTGGGAATTCCGGGATTTCTAATAAGAAAATTCGAAATTTTGATTTAATTTTGGATTTTAAGTAAAAAAATCTACCTAACTGTAAAATTTCATCAAAAAATATTCATAAATAAAATTTTTATTGCAATTAGAAAAATTTGTATCTTCGCAAAAACTGAATAAAAAACATTTTTTAATTTTTTTTAAAAAAAGTATTCCGCGAATTTTTTAATTTTCAAAAATTATATACAGTTTTGAAAAATAGACAAAATTACCTTTCCATTGATATATAACATGCCTACCTAATGTTTTTTAAGTGACAAATTAATTAGGGAAAACTCAACATCTTTTAGAAAATTTGCCTAGCACTATTATTTTCATCCATAAGGTTAACTCTTAAATTTGTTACATATATGGATGAAAATAATAGTGCTAGGTAAATTTTCTAAAAGATGTTGAGTTTTCCCTAATTAATTTGTCACTTAAAAAACATTAGGTAGGCATGTTATATATCAATGGAAAGGTAATTTTGTCTATTTTTCAAAACTGTATATAATTTTTGAAAATTAAAAAATTCGCGGAATACTTTTTTTAAAAAAAATTAAAAAATGTTTTTTATTCAGTTTTTGCGAAGATACAAATTTTTCAAATTGCAATAAAAATTTTATTTATGAATATTTTTTGATGAAATTTTACAGTTAGGTAGATTTTTTTACTCAAAATCCAAAATTAAATAAAAATTTCGAATTTTCTTATTAGAAATCCCGGAATTCCCAAAAAAGTTTTAAAAAATCCCAAAAATGGGATTTTTTGGTTTTTTGCCTATTATATCCATACCAGGGGCGGGGTTATCGAAACCCGTTACAAAATGATTAAGAACTTATTGGGTCATATAAAACAGGTCACTATAATTTGATATCGACTATGCGATTTGAGAATTTTTGCTCAAAATTTAATTTTCCATAAAAAATAGGGTTTTTTTGGATGGACCTGGTCCCCTCGGTATCAAAAATTTTTAGGTTTTGTTTCATTTATCGTATTTTATGTAAAGTCAGCTTTCCAAAAAGTATAAATTCTATATACATCTTCTTAGAAACTTTTTAGATAACTTAAAAAGAAAAAGATACTTTTTTCCCAAAAAAATGACAAAAAATCGCCTTTTTTTAATTTTTTAAATTTAAATGCCTATAACTTTGGACTCAGTCATGATTTTTACATAATTCTTTCACTGCTTGGTATATAAACTTGTTGTTAAGCAAATAAAAAAAATGGCGAAAATCGGAAATATTTGGACCTGCTATTATCAAAAAAACTAAAGTAAGGACGGTAAAAATTTTAAAATTTTAATATTCAAATGCGAATATCTCCTAAACTATAAGAGATAATTTACTGCTACGACTACATTTTTTATAGTGCT